>NC_056747.1:425462086-425734586 GCF_019279795.1 Protopterus annectens | reverse complement strand
GTCTATTATAGACACTGCTTATGTGGGTACTTATCTTTATACACACACAAGCTACTGTAGTGATGTAGCTAATTCTCTAGGTAGATATATTTTCCCATATCAATTCTTGTATTTGTCAATGGTACTCTATATATTTATAAAAATGTAGATTTTTACATCTAAGTATATATCTATGCATGTAGCTAAAAACACAATAAATAGGTATTTATTTAAGTTAATTTCTATATACCTAACACACACACACACACATGCACAAGCACACCTGCCTTCAAATTACAAACAAAAAACTGTAAAACAGCCAGTGGTACTGTTTTTCCATACTCCACAAATGCTCAGGGAGAAATTTGTCTGGGGTGAAATAATGGCTGATACTCCTATAGGCCAACATTCCGTGAACACCAACAATCTAAATTTTCACTAATGTAGGTACTTGTGTATCTGCAGCCTATAAATGTCTTGTGTACAAGTAGAGAAGGCATTAATCAAGGTTGAGATCAGTGGATTCTTGTGCCAGTCAACATTAGCTCTTGACTACAGGCAGACCTGAAACTACACCTGTAAAACTCCATGCCAAAGACATTCAAAACTACTTGCAAAACAGGCTATATGCTATAAGAATAGAGGATCTAAGCATTCATCCCCATCCACAAGGGCAAGCCATCAATTGATTTCAGTAAGTGGCGAACTCAGCAATCAGAAGAGCAATGTCTATCATGTTGTAAGAAAGGACCTTAATGGAAGTCACCATTCCCTCAGACATTTTGCATAATTAAGCACTGTTGAATTTCCAGAGCAACAGCTACATGAGTTTGTCTCAGTTATGAACAGTCACTGCAATGTCACACAAATAAGTTAATTTGGAGACTGCTCACTAAAGCAGTATGATCATGTATGTACAAAAACTGCCCTGACACACCATTTAATTGTTTCCTACATCTACCCCGTCCTGGATATCATGTCAGTATGCAGATGCATTTGCGCAGGTGACCCCTTCATTAATATCACTATGTGTGACCAAGTACCGAAATTAAATAATTATCGCAAGAAAAAAAGCACCTCATCACCAAAAGAACACCATCCCCATGGTGAAACATGGTGGTGGCAGTATCATGCTTTGGGGTTGCTTTTTTTCATCTGTAACTGGGGCTTTAGTGAAGGCAGAGTGAATTAGGGACCGTTCATAGGTTCATAGGTAGTTACTAGGCTATCCGCCCAAGGGCATTTATAAGCCTATCCTGAGTGTGTTGGCTTTCACTGCCCCATTGATTAATTAACTGAGCCTCTGTCAAGCAGAGCCAATGAAGTGATCTCAGAGGTGTATTTTCTGTTACCCATCCACTCGTGTTAGTGAGGGGCTCTGCCTAATGTGGGGAGTCTCTGTGACAGGAATCGATCCTTCCAGCATGTTCTATTTATTGATGTGGCGAGGTTTAGCTCACTAGAGCGCATGGCTCGCAGTGACTTGGATTTCTTTAGGTGGAGCATGTACATCAATTCTGAGTTGGACATGCCTTTGTAAGTCAGGCAGAGATCACCTCTGAGTAAGCAATATGCCACAGAGTACAGCCTGAGATGTCCTTCAAGGATGCATCTGCAGTCATCACATATGGGTTGTCCTGCCTCAGGCAGCCCTTCGGTCGTCCGGATTCCAAAGTCTGGGTCCGGCGTCGGCTGATGTCACCCCTTCCCTGAAGTCAGAGCGCCTGGGGTATAAAAGCGCCAGCCGACGCCATCTTCCTCAGTCTTTCTTGCCGCGTGGTGCCCGAAGCAGAAGCAGTTCGCAAGTGCCTGTCGGCCAGCTCCTGTAATTCAGCTAAACCGAAGACTTCAAAAGTTAAGTACCCCGTTGGGGACTCTTTCTTGCCTCAGCCGATGTCAGATAAAATTAATAATTGCTTAACTTGTGGGAAACAAATACCTCATAAGGATTTCCACTCTTACTGCCTACCTTGCCTAGGCCCAGACCACGACGTCTCGGCCTGTTCCGCCTGTGCTTCCTTCAACCGACGCACTCTAAGACGTCGGTCGGAGTTTGCAGAGGAATTTTTTGGGGCTAGTTTTGCTTACAAAATGCCGTTGGAGACTCCGACTTCACATTTAATAAAGAAACGGAAGGACAAGGACCGACACGCGGTCCGCGGTTTCGCTGAAACCATGGCCAGGCCTACATGAGTGTCTCGGTCTCGGCTGAAACAGAGTCCTTGGTACTACCATCCACGAAACCGTACAACCGACAACCTCGGCCCGGAGGCCACTACTGTATCGGTTGTTGAATCTCCTTGGAATCTGGTGTCCAGGAACCTTCGACACCATTCCTTAGACAAAACTACACCAGCACGTGGTGCAGCCAGGCCTCCTGCATCCATGTCTATTAAGGCATTCTCTAGGGCTAAAGCTGCTAAACACTCAAGATCTATGCCTCCCAGGGTTATCCCTCAGGGACCCACTACAGGTTCTCAGATCCTTAGTCTAGCAGAGGACCTTATTTCATTAATTAGGGGCTCTCAGCCTCATCCGGACAGGGGCTCTCAACCTCCTACAGAAAAAAGTCCCAGGGTTGAGCCCTCTGTTCCCCTCTCCTCAGATGAGGCCTCTGATGGCTCTGCTCTCTCGGACTACCAGGAGGAGGCTTTTTCGGCCTACGAGGATTCAGATGCAGAGGAATCTATCCTTCGGCCTCCCTCCTGAAGAACTGTCTTTTGGGGAAACTCTGCACACTATGAGGGAGCATTTCCAATGGCAGGGCCAGGAATTCTCTGATTCCAGGAAGAGATTAAGGACCTTCTTGCATTTGCCTCAGCATAGACCTTTGGCTATTCCCCCTGTTTTGAATGTCATTGATGATGTGTACTCTGAATCTAGCACAACCCCTGACACTCTCCCTCCGGCTCCTGCAAAACCCGATAGGTACTACAGGGTCCCGGAATCACATCTTTTCCTTCACAAGGCCCACTCTGCTGATCCAGAAACTATTTCCCAGGGCCCTAAAGGGGTTGCAGCTGTCACTACAAAAAATCCACTCACCTCTGAAAGGGAGTCCAGGGCTTTAGAGCGATGGGGTAAAAAAGTGTATACTTCTGCTACCCTTTCTATGAGGGCTTTAAACTGTCAATTTCATATGATACAGTACCAAGAATATTTGTTAGATGAATTGCATAAAAAGCTGTCTTCACCTGAACCCCTAGATCGCAAATCACTTCAGGATCTGGTACATAACTCTCAACAGGTTAGCAACCATTTCTTGCAGTGTGGTTATGATGCATTGGAAGCTTCATGTAGGTCAGCTATGATAGGTGCAGTCATACATAGGCATGCTTGGCTGAAGGAACAATCTCTGCCAGACCATGTTAAAGCAACGCTTCTGGATGCTATACTGGAAAAGCAAAAGTTATTTGGCTCCACTGCTCAGGAGGTCTTAAAGAAATTTGAAGAAAAGGCAAAATCTGTACAAACAGTCAAAGATTTTATGCAAGTCCAACCACCAAGATTCAGCAGAAATTGGCCTTCCAAGAACTGGTCCTTTCCAGACAGACAGATTTCAGAGAGGCAAGAACAGGCGTGCCAGAGGTAGAGGGCAAGCTAGAGGCTCCTACAGAGGACGTCAATGGCAGCCTCCCAACCAGAGAGGTAGTGCAGGGCCTACAACTGCTGCACAAGGACAGACTCAATGACTTTATTTGACATCGCCAACCAGAGCTCAATTGGAAGCACCTTTGGGCGGAAAGCTTTCCTTATTTTCAGAAAATTGGCACATTATTACAAGGGACAAATGGACACTACAAATAATAGACAAAGGATACAGGTTCCATTTCCACACATTACCGAAAAGAAAAGGCATGCCAGACCTGCCACCAAATCAAAGGGCAGAGGCTTTGAAACAAATCTCCAACTTAATGAAAATGAAAGCAATAGAAAAGGTTCCTCTCGCAGAACAAGGCCAAGGATTTTATTCCAGACTCTTCCTTGTTCCAAGAAAAGAAAAGCAATGGAGGCCTATTATTGACTTGTCCGCACTAAATACTTATCTCATTGTGCCAAAATTCAAAATGCTGACTCTACAGCAACGCCTTCCCATGCTGGGCAAGGGGTCTTGGCTGGTAACTCTGGACCTCAAGGAGGCATACCTGCATGTCCCTATCAGACAAAGCTGCAGAAGACACCTCAGATTTCTTGCAGGTTCAGAGCATTATCAATTCTCAGCATTGCCCTTTGGCTTATCTACTGCACCCAGAGTATTCACGAAATGCCTGGCATCAGTAATTGCACACTGCAGACTTCAGGGGATGCAAATATACCTGTATCTGGACGACTGCCTTATACAAGCGGACAGCCAACTAATTTTGGTAAAACACTTGAATTATGCCATCTATCTTCTTCAGGCCTTGGGATATACAGTCAGCATTCACAATTCAAGACTTGTACCATCCCAAAGGATAACTTTTCTGGGTGCGGATCTAGACACAACCACCCAAATGGCTTTCCTCACAGAAGAAAAACAAAACCAGCTACCGGATTACTTCAAAAACCTGTCAAGACAAACTCAGCTGACTGCAAGGAAAATCCTGCAGGCCCTGGGTTTACATGGCTTCTTGCATTCTTCTGATTCCTCAAGCAAGGCTACATATGAGGAAACTACAATGGTACCTAAGGAGTTTATGGACTCAGCACAGTCACAGCTTGGAAACTTTGATACCACTCATCCCATGCCTTCAAAGGGAATTTCTGTGGTGGGCTCAAGCAAGCCAGTCAAACAGGGGTTTGCCCTTCAACAAACCAATAGCCAGCCAAACCATTACAACGGACGCTTCAGACCACGGATGGGGAGCGCACATGGAAGGAAGATGCATTCAAGGACTATGGTCACAAACAGAGCTACGCATGCACATAAACCAAAAGGAAATGCTGGCAGTGATGCATGCAATCGAGGCCTTCGAGTTATTTCTACATCAAGGCCACCTGCTAATAAGGACAGACAACACTACAGTTATGTGGTACATAAACAAGCAAGGAGGCACCCATTCCTACCCTCTTTGCAGACTGGCAATGAATCAATGGGAACGTTCCTTGACTCTCAATATACAGCTGCAATCCCAGTTTGTACCAGGAAAGGACAATATACTGGCAGACAGCTTAAGCAGGAACATCATGGATGCACACGAATAGATGCTGCACCCAGACATCTTTCATCAGATAACACAATCATGGGGGAGACCGGACATAGACCTCTTTGCCTCCCCACACAATCATCAGCTGGAGAAATTCTGCTCAAGGACATACCACCCACAAGCATGGAAAGTGGACGCCCTCTCTTTCAGCTGGAGAACTCTAACAGTGTATGCATTCCCACCTCTTCCATTAATGACCAAGGTCTTACTGAAGATCAGGGCAGAGCAGCCAAGAGTGATTCTGATACCTCCGGACTGGCCAAGACAGCACTGGTACCCATTGCTAAAGAGCATGTCACGGACAAAACCATGGCTTCTGCCACAATGGCCGCTTCTCCTGACACAGCACAATTACAAAATGCTGCATCCCAACCTGAAAACATTACAACTAGCTGCCTGGAAAATACCTTGACTCATCACTAGGATAAGCTATCCAAGAGAGTGAAGGATATCATCATGGAAGCTCGCAGGCCTTCCACAAGAAAGGCATACTCAGCAAAATGGAAAAGATTTCACACCTGGAGCACCTCAAAGGGCCTAGATGCAACAGTTATGAACATGGCACATATCCTGGAATATTTGGCAGAAATGCTCCACAATGGCCTGTCTTACTCTTCCATTAAAATTCATGCTTCAGCAATTTCAGCAGAGTACAATACTGATCCACCTGTCTTCTCTCTCCGCTGCTAAGGCAGTTTCTAAGAGGAATTAAAAACATCAATCCTCCAAGGAAACCGCCACTGCCTACTTGGGACCTTAACTTCGTGTTGGAAAAACTAACACTACCTCCCTTTGAACCAGCAGCATCTGCAGAACTACAGTTCCTCTCTTGGAAGACTGCCTTCCTTCTGGCCATAACCTCAGCAAGAAGAGTTTCTGAGTTACAGGCCCTCATGGCAGTACAGCCATTTCTTATTTTTCATCAAGACAGAGTCTCATTGAGAACCAATCCTTCATTTATGCCAAAGGTGGTATCTAGGGTCTCATTAAACCAAACTATTCACCTGCCTACCTTCTTTCCAAACCCACAAAACAAAGGGGAAATGCTTCTGCACACCCTGGACATACACAGACAGTTGCGCTACTACTTGGACAGAACTAAAAATTACAGAAAAACTGACCAGTTGTTTGTAGCATATGCTGCTGGTGCACAAGGAAAAGCAATTTCAAAACAGACAATTTCAAAATGGATAGGGAATTGCATTCGTTTCTGTTACTCCTTTCATGGAAAAACTGTGCCAGCTAACATTAGACCTCATTCGACCAGAGCCACAGCCACCTCCACAGCCTTCTTAAGAGGGGTGGCTACCAAGGACATTTTAGAAGCTGCTACATGGAGCTCCGTGCATACATTTTCCAAGCATTACAACTTACCTTTATATTCCAGATCCAGAGCAGGCTTTGCTACAGCAGTCCTGCAGGGCATTTTAGCTACACCATCCTTTACATAGATCCTCCACCCCCAGATTGGCTATGGTATTCTACCCATATGTGATGACTGCAGATGCATCCTTGAAGGACATAGTACAGTTTTGTACCTACCATAAATGTAGATGTCCGATAGGTATGCATCTGCAGTCAGGTTTACCCTCCCTCCTTCCCCTCTGTGGTATTTCTTGGGTACATTCCCCTCTCATAGCTAGCTGGGGTTATCTATTATGGTGTATTTGTTTTTATATATGTATATATTTTTGTGCATGTTTGGAATTTATGGCATTTCTCCAAATTTAGCCTTCCTTAGAGGGCACCTGGCATCTGGGGCAAGAAAAACTTAGGAAGATGGCGTCGGCTGGCGCTTTTATACCCCAGGCGCTCTGACGTCAGGGAAGGGGCGACATCAGCCGACGCCAGACCCAGCCTTTGGAATCCGGCCGACCGAAGGGCTGCCTGAGGCAGGACAACCCATATGTGATGACTGCAGATGCATACCTATCGGACATCTACATTTATGGTAGGTACAAAACTGTACTTTTTTTCAGTCGGGCTGCATAGGACATATGTTTGAGGCCAGTAATCCTCTTGGTGAGGTGCTTTTGTGGTCTTTCCAGCTGTTGGAAGTGTCTTGTAACCTTCTCCTTGTCCAGCCTAGTAAGTGGAGTGTCAGTGTTCCTGATTATTGAGTCACCTATTACTAGTGTATTAGGCATGTTATTTTGCCTTAAGGGCTGTGATTGTGTGGCACATTGATTTAGTGTCTTATGTGTTGTCTGGTTTGTGACAGAAAGTGCAGGTTTTGTGGGTGCCTGGTTTGGAGCTCTCTGATGCTTTTGCAGGTTTTTATTTAGAGCCTCCGAGTATGATTTTGTGTATTTATGTGTATTTTTTGCCAGTGCTGATTTAGTAGGTCTATGAGAGTCTGGAGGTGTGGTGCAAGTGTTAACCTTCTCCTTGTGACTGTCTGTTCCAGTCTTGGCTGGAGTGACCTTACCTCCTGGTTGGCTGTATAATTGCATCTCTCGCATATGTTAGTGTTTTGTGGTAGGAGGAGAGGGCTGTCTGTGTACATGAGGCAGGTGTAACATTGCCTCAGGATACCCAGATTCACCAGCTGGACTGTAGAGTAGACCTGAATTTGTGTTTGGTCATGCCTGAATAGTAGGGTGAGCTGCTTAGTCGCTTGGTTGGGGGAGGGGTGGATAAAGAGCCTTGCCCTGCTGTACAGTCAAGTGTTGGGGTATATTACTGCTTGCTATTAGGTCTGAGCAAGTGCTGGACTGTAGGATGCTTTTTGAGTGCTTAGGTTGAGAGTTAGACTAGTTTCAAGTGTACAACTGAAGCGGAGACTTAGTGGAGTCGGGAATAATTTAACCCTAGCTAACCGGTGCTACCCGGCACACAAAACCGTGCAAATGCGTTTTTTTAACTACTAACTTCTGGGCTGGAACCACTCCTCCATGGACAGATGGCTGCTCAAAATTCCCCTCTCTCACAGGTGAACAGAGAAACTTCCCTCTATCCAAGTAAGGTATGGGCAACTCAGAAACTTGTAACACAGCCTGAATTCAGCACTAGCCTGAAAACTGGACTATACTAGCTTAGAAAGAAGGGAAACATTTTTTTTTTTTTGAAAAGATAACGCAAAAACAGTAAAAAGTACATTTAAAACAGCTTTAAACGACTACAAGTGATCAGAAAAGGCTATCGCACTTTAGTGTGCAGCCTACAACAGTTTAAAAAATTTATATAAACAAAAACAACTTTTTAAAAGTGGAGGCAGTCAAACAAGTACAATATATGGAAAAAAGCTTTTAAATTACAAAAAGTGCTGGAAAAATCAGCATTGAGGTGGAAAACAGTTAAGTACAGCAAGAAATTACAGATAACTGCTACTCAATCCCGCCAAAGTCTCTCTTTTAAGCTAGAAGGCTTGTATCAGTTTAAGGCTTTCTAGTGCTTTCCAGTTGGTTAGGTACAGGAAAGATGGGAAACAAGCGCAGATGTGGCCTTTTAAACCAGAAAGTTGAAAGAGATGGGCAACTTCCCGAATGATCAGTAAACTACAATTCCATTCAGTTTTGGCCCAAAACCTTCAGGGGTATGATAAAAAGCTGAAGATGAAGAGGAATTTCATCTTTCAGCATGACAATGACCCCAATCTGACATCCAAATAAACAAAAGCATGGCTGGAGGAGATGAAAATTATAGTTTTGCACTGGTCCAGCTAGAGCCCATACCCAAATCCTATAAAAAAAACTTGGCTGACCTGAACAAGACTGCGTACAAGAGATGGCCATTTGCAGGGAAGAATGGGCACATATTGCCAAGTCAAGATGTGCCATGCTGATTGACTCCGACCCAATCAGACTGAGTGCTTCAACAAACACTTCTGCAACCAGCTTATTCTATGTCGCTTATTTTTCATGTTTTTAACCCTTAACGAATTGTTTGTATGTCAATTGAATTGTAGAGATTATAGGTAAGAGAAAAGTTTTGAAATGAAGTTTTGTGTTCTCATTTGTTATATCACAAACACCTGGCATTTTAACAGCGGTGTGTACACTATTTATATAGACTGTACATAGATATGGAGTCATGAATACATAACAAGTTAAAAAATATGAGATAGAAAACTACTGATTGCACTGCGGCAGCATGTGACTACATACAGCATGCTCTGCAGAACCTATTGATCCGAAATAAACCACAAATTAGTCTACTGTCAAAGATGAAGGGAGTGACCACATACATATGCAAAGTCAGTGGTGTAATACATTGGAAAACTTTCTGTGGAGCTAAAAGGATTACTTTTTTCAGCTGAGCTCTATGCATTCAAATTAAAATGCAGTACAAAGCATAAGAATTAATGGAAGAGGGTGCATGTAAAGATATTTCCAGCAAAGCATAACACTAGTAACTACATATCTAGCAGTTGACATCTCATTACTTCAAAGGGCAGCAGAAAAGACATATTCAGAAACAATTGAATAACAAGGACACTGATTACACTAGGAAAGGAGAGACAACCAAAGAAATTGTGAGTCATTCCTTATGAAAGGCAAGTGCAGACATCAGGACTTTTATGTAAATATATATTTTTTTGAAACAAAGGGAGTCATTCCTTATGAAAGGCAAGTGCAGACATCGGACTGCTATGTAAATACAATTGATTTTTTAAACAAAGGAATAACAAGTTTGTCAAAGACTAAAGTGTTGACAGTTCTGACACAGGTAGTCATGACCTCCCATGGTGTCCTAATAGTGCTCTGGATGTCTAATGCAAGTAACATCAAAGGAAAGAAAGATCATGTTGTGAATGGGTGATGTGGAAGTGGAGAAATATGCCACATTTTCATGAAGGATCCTTCTATAATATATTGCAATTTGTACAAACATAACAATTATTAACCATGTTTCAAATATGTTGTGGTATGCACAAGCACAAAAATGCAACATTTCACCAAATGACTAACACCATTATAAACTGCTTTTACTTGCATCAGTATGTACAATGACATGGCAGAAATGTGATGGTAAGTAATGCGCATAATGCCAATTCAGGGGCAGCCACCACTGCCAAGCAGTGCATCTTGACAGGGACAGTTTATACAGAAATAAAGAAGCTAAATGTACATATTTACTGTTATAAATAACTCTAACCGTACACATTAACTGGATAGTCTTGTATATATGGTGCATATAGGCGTTTTTCTTTATCCATATTCACAGTAACAGATAAATTAATTGTGTGATTGTGGTAATTGTGTTGATTAAACATATCTTTCCATGTGTATTTCTATAATTTACTATGTGATATAATTCACAAAACCAGAGTGCCACACAATCACAGCCCTTAAGGCAAAATAACATACACAACAGACTAGTAATAGTCGACTCTATAGTCAGGCACACTGACGTCCCACTCACTATGCTGAACAAAGAGAAGGTTACTGTTAGTTGCCTGGTGGGTGCCAGGATCCGCCGCATAATACAAGCACTCAGGTCTGTCCAGAAGAAGTAGAAATATGACTCTGTCATTGTCCATGTTGGTGTGAATGACCTGAGCTGTACCTCCCTGGACTACATGAAAAGAGACATTAAGAAGATCTCTGATGACGTAGCCCAGGCTGGTATGACCCTGACCCTGAGTAGCATCCTGCCCTCACCAAGAATGACACATGGTATACCCACAGTATAGAGAAAAAATTATCAATTTTAACAATTGGCTAAGCTTCTGGTGTCATTCAAAGGGGATCCAATGTCTGTCAGCCTAGGATGACATGCTCGATAAGCCATGTTGCTTTGCTATAGATGGCTTGCACCTGTCACCTTTAGGCTTTCGAATACTGGCCAAGACGCTTGCCACCCCCATAGTGCCTTTTTTAGTCAAGGCTCAAAAGACAAACCCACCACCGTAAATAGCACAAGTAACAAAACACTGAGGGTAATGCTGCTCAATCCCACAAGTCTAAACCTCAAAATGCACGCACTCGAGGCACTCCTCAGTATGCAGAGAAATCCGATATATGTGCAGTAACAGAAACCTGGTTTTAGGCTCCAGAGAGCACCCCAGCACTATCAGGCTACAACTCATACCATACATTTTGGCCACAAAAACAGGACCGAAATACAAATGCCGTGTGGGTATCCATATTCATCAAGAATAGCCACACCTCCAGGTTAGTGGCACAGCACGATGCTTCCGAGATCATCCATGTGCAACTAGCAACGGGCAAAACTGTTGTTCAAGTTATAGCTTGCTACAGATCACCCACCATGTCCCAGGACCCACACTCCGCATTCCTGGAAATACTGGGAAACATAAAGGTCCTACTAAACACCTTGATATTGGGTGATTTCAATTACCCAAACATTAACTGGGATACATAAAGGTCCTACTAAACACCTTGATATTGGGTGATTTCAATTACCCAAACATTAACTGGGATAACTAATCAAGTACGAACTCCCTTGCCCAACATTTCCTAGAATTTATAAAGTCAAACGCCTTGGATCAACTGGTCAACACCCCCACCAGAGGTGACAACATATTGCACCTGGTCATCAGCAACATGGGTGACCGGTGCTCCAAACGCGAGGTCAATCCCTCGCCGGTTAGATCTGACCATAAACTAATCCCTCTGGATATCCACATTCCGCCACCTCCCCTGGTCAAAGAAACCACTGTGAAAAACTTTTGAAAAGAAAACTTCACGTTACTTAAGACCCAGGTGGGAAGTTTCAAAGCCCCCATGCTAAAGGATAACACTGTCAGACAGATACTGCATCCCCTTTGAATGACACCAGAAGCTTAGCCAATTGTTGAAGTCAATAATTTTGTCCTTGTACTGTGGTATCATTCTGGGTGAAGGCAGGATGCTACTCAGGGCTAGGGTCATACCTGCCTGGGCCACATAATCCGAGAGCTCTTCCATGTCTCTGTTCATGTAGTCCAGGGAGGTAAGTCTCAAGTCTTTGACTCCAACATGGAGAATGACAGAGTCATATCTGTACTTGTTGTGGAGTGACTTGAGTGCATGCGTTATGTGGTGGATCATGCCACCCGACAGGCAGCGGACTGTAATTTTCTCCTTGTTCAGCCTGATGAGTGGGACATCAGTGTGCCTGACTATAGAGTCACCAATGACTAAAGTGTTGGGTACATTTTCTTGCCTTAGGGGCTATTGTTGGGTTGTTGTGAGCTATGTCTCACTTTGGTTGTGACTGGTGACCATTATATATACAAGTATTCACAGGTACACAAATAAAACATTTATCGAAGTGACCCTGTCCTTAATATATGCAAGGAAGCACAAACATAAAAGTGCAACATTTAATCACATGAACCCCTACCATTAATATGCCACAGTATGGAGAATAAAAAAAACCCAACAGTTTCCAAATCAAACACTTACTTATTTGTTTACCTATGATGAGGCATGTGTGACTAGGCAATGCCTTCTGTAATATGTCGGAGTAAGCACGAAAGCTAACATGAAACATTTTGACAAGTCATCCTTCACAGTTATGCCCAAGTACCTGTAAACACAGTAATGACACATTAACCAAGTGTCCCCTTCCTGAGTATGTTGAGCCTACACAAGCACAACTGTGAAAGGTGTAGCACAAGGAGCTTTCCATTAGTTGGGCATTTATGCTATAACAGTGAATTGAATCATTATTCCAAATCACCCCATGAGTAATATGCCAATGTATGCAGAGGCACTAAAAAAGAAAACTATTACTCAAGCAATCAGTTCAGAAATATGTGTCACCATGTGCTACTATCTAAACAAATCTGTTTCCCAGGGGATACCTACAGTATCTGGCCAAGTATGCAGTGGCGCAAATCAAACATTTCCCTATGCTGCCATGTTCTTTAATATGCCTTAGTGTTCCAAAACACAAACATAAAGCATACTTCCCAGCAAGCTTTATATGCCAGAGTAGTGAAATTCAACAGTTCGCAAAGTGAGCACAACACTAATATGTCCAATACTTGCATAACTACTGAAAATGGAACCCTGCATATGTACTAATATGGAAGTCTGAGCATATGCTAAACACACCAACAGCCACCTCACAGCAAGAGGTTCTCTGGTTTGATCCTCAGCTGGGGTGCCTTCAGTGCGCAGTAAGCATGTCCTCCCTGTGGGCGTTTGATTTTTCTCTGGGTGCTGCATTTTCCTCCAACACCCCAAAGACATGCTGTAGGTGTTTGGGTCACTCTAAATTGGCCCTAAGTGTGAGTGCTTGTGTGTGTGTGTGTGTGCCTTCTGTGGAAGGTTGGGCACCAGGATGGCAACTTGGCACTGTTAAACTCCACTGCCAGTCATAAGCAGACAAGTGGTTCGCTGTGGCAACCCCTAACTGGGAAAAGATGAAAGAAGAAGAATTCTTATATAACATTTTGTAAATTGTACACCATATCAGATATGGCTATTAGGAGAGCAATATGCATGTAATATTTAGTGTGTTGTTAAAAGGTACTTATCTCTCACTTAATTTTGCATTTCTGCCCATGTTGTCTCCAAAAAATTGGATTGTCTAATACCATGGCTGGGATCAACATCATTCCTAAAACATTTATTTGATTAAAATTCTTTAAAATAATAAATGTTTCAGTCTTTGATCTCAGCCAGAAGTGCTCTTTGTTCAGCCACATTGTGCCCAGTAATGACAACTTCCACAATTTGTACATATAGCACTGTGCGTATCAGGGAATGATGTAGAATTTAAATTTGACTTCAGGTATTTGGAAAATGGCCAAGAAAACGGATATGTTTTAAACTCCTTTCCGCTTTTATGTAGGAAATAGGAAAATGAGAATGCAAAGCATTTGCCAATAAATAATATTAATGCATTCATCAGGTTTTCCAACATGGGAAAAAACAGTGGACTGAGAAAAAAATGGTGACTCCAGTAGACCTTGCAAAGTTTACAGACCGACAAAGAGCAAGTTTTAGAAAATTCCTAGAAATTAGGTTGTCCACTACAACACTTTTTAGGCCATTCTGTATGTCCAGTATTACTCGGTGCTTGTAAGTATGCCATCTCCTGCAAAATATAAAAATTTGAAACATTTTCATGTGTGCTGAGTTTCCATCTAATATGCATATGCAGGAAAGAGGCCAATAGTACAAGGAATATTGAATAAGTACAATTACATTTTATGTTGATTTAGGTAATTTATGTAATTATCTATCAATGCTGTCAGGCATGATAGCTTAAGCATAAGTTATAAGGAATGTAGTTAGTGAGGCTACCTGTGTTGAAACATGAAAATAAACTGAGAAAAATATAATCTATTTGTAAATATACATTTATTAAATTCTTAATTATCCATTTGGTTACTGATTTCATTACTTGGGAAAAAAAGTGATGCCTACCCTTGGTAGAAGGTTTGGGCAGTGAATTTACTTGTTACAGGCAAGTTATAAAGCATATGCACCTAATGGACTGTGCTTTGAAATATGCAAGTGCATCTCAATCATTCACAGGTTCATAGGTTTTTACTAGGCTTGTGACCACAATGGCCATATTAAGCCTAGCCTAGCCATGCATCACAAATCCCTGGCAAGTTCCGATAGCCTTGATAAATGTAAGCCATAGCTTGGGCGATGAAATAATTACATGCAGTGGCCTGGCAGATATACCCTTTATAATTTGCCTGTGTCAATTAGAGACGGGGTGCCAACCCAGGGATGAATTTGAAGTAGAACATCCATCTGATTGACATGGATAGGGATACTGTTGCAGAGACAGGGTAGTCTCTGGTTAACAGACCTGTCTCACCAGCAGGTCCTATTTATATCTCCGGCAATTCGTGTGCAGATTATGTTGTGGCTATGCAAGAAGTCCAACTGGTTGAAAGACAGCAAACATTAACTGAAATTTGGTAGCAATACTTTGGAGAGTCATTTCATAGCTTCATAGGTGAATTCTAGGTTATTACTGTACTGAGTATTACATGCCTAGCCAACAAACAGAGGTCATGATTAAACCCTGTACCTTGTACGGTTGAAGCAAAGACATTTATATCACAGGCAAGGTTTAAGTATTTAAAATGGATAATTCTTGTGATGTTTGTTTTGTGGATATGCAGGAGGTCCATCACACTGGGGTCTGACAATGTCCTGTATGCCAGAAATAGATCTCCCCTAAAAAGCCTGTAGGAGACAGAATACAGGGATAGGGTCTTGAGGAGGTCTGCATAGGACATTTTACTTACACCCTGTATTTTATTAGTGAGGAACCTCTGTGGACATTCCTGTTGTTGGATATGCCTGGTTAGGTACATGCCAAAGGGGGCATTGTACTCAATGATAGTTCTGTTGAATGCCAAATATAGCAGAGCAATGACTTCCTTGAACTTCGATGACATATCTTTGAGTACCTGACTACTGAGTCAATATGAGATACTTCTATTTAGTATGTAATACTCTGAGCTCAATTCCAGTGTTAAGGATTTATGACTCAAAGTATGTTTATGTCTGTAAACCTGTAAATTAAGTGCCGTTATTATCTCTTCCAGAGGACACCAAAATTCTCCAAGAGGCCCTTTCCAAAAAAAAAAAAAAATCACTGATGTCAAAGTCTTGGAATACAAAAAAAAAGCCAAATAATATATGCTAGTAATCTTCCATGAGCACAAGATCCCCTGCAATGATTAGATTGACAATCCACTCCTGAAAACCAATCCAGTAGTTAGGGATCTCAGAATCTTTGTAGAGACTGAACTGTCCTTTGATCACCATGGATTCACTATTGTAATAAAGTTCTTGTTCATTGCATAGCTTATTACTAAGCGCGTGGGATACAGATCTAGAGATGTGATGATTCAACTGTATTTGGCAAGTATTTAATTGAGTATAATGCCCCTTCTGACAAGTTCAAACACTTGACACAACTTGAATGTCCACAGCTTTTTCCCAACAAGAAAATGAAAGATCGAAATCACAAGCAGACTAACTGTCTCAAAGACTGGTCATGATTTTCGGTATTATTATGGTTGCTGAGGGGGGACCACAGCCTTGGATACAGAGTATCAACACATCATATCCTCTCAGTCCTACTGTACATATGCAAGTCCACTGCTGGCATAAACACCTGCTCAAGAGATCTTAATGTCTTTTGCAACACAAATAGAACACTTACGAGTGAGATAGAATGATGTTTAACAGAGAATTCCACTTCTATGGAATCATCTTTCACCCCCCATAAAACAATGTACTGCTTTTACTCTATTAAGCATAACCTGGATAAATGGATAAGAAACTGCAAATTCATTCCTGAAATAGTGCTCATGTCCCCTATGAAAAGGATTAACACTTCATGTGAAAAAACTTGTTTAGGCTTCTAAAGATGCTTCAAGATCAATATCCTAGTAAGAAGTTAGGAAACTGTAAAAGTAGAGAGGGATACAGCCAAACTGCAGCACATACAACACACCACAAAAATGAAATGAAACCAATACACTAGCCCAACGCTTACTTGAATTCATCAACTCCAATGCCCTGGAGCAGCTCACTGTGACCCCCACTAAAGGAAGCAACATCCCTAGCCTGGTTATTACTCTTGATTTGCACCAGTAGTCAATCCATGCCTGGTCAGATCTGACCATAAACGAATCACCATGGAAATCCACATCTTACCCACACCCCCTGCAAAGGTAACCACCTTGAAAAACTTCTCCAAAGCTGACTTTGGGCTCCTAAAAACAGAGGTGGCTAACTTCACGGCACCCATGCCAATGGAAAATAGCTGCATGACTGCCAAATCATACACCAATGCGCTGTACAAACATGTACATAAATGCATGGAACTAGACATGCCCAACAGAACCAAGACTATCTCCTTCAAAAAAAGGAAGCCAATCTGGTGGTCTCCTGCCATTAATAAACCCTGCAACAGAAGGAAGAAACTGTTGCAGGAAAAGGTGAAGTCCCAAGACTGGAAAAACTCCCTTATTAGCCTCAATAAAAAAGTGATATCCCTCATCAAATCCTCTACACCCAGCTATGAAGGCAGAATTGCAACAGACAATAAAAACAATCACAAAGCCTTCTATAGTTATATCAAGAACCTCCTTGGCAATAACCAGATTTGCTCTGATTTACTGCACAATGGTACCTCCTATACTGAGCCAACAGATATTGCCAACATACTGGCCGACAAATTCAGTGAGAACTTTACATACCTCTCTCCCCCCCTAAAGGACCTGTCGCAGTACCAGAAGAATGCCAGGCACCCAGCATTACTCCAGCACAGATTAAAGCTGCATTGTCCAAGGCCAGGAGTACAGCTTCCATGGGACCTGATAATATCCCTGGCTGTCTTCTACATGAACTACACAGCGAACTGGCATCACATCTGTGTGTCCTGTTCAGTCACAGCTTCACCTCAGGCTTTGTCCCTACCAAATGGTGCATTGCTACCGTTATCCCTCTCCATAAAGGGGAAGCAACTACAGACCCTGGGAATTATCTCCCCATTAACCTGAGGCGTGTGATATGTAAAGCTGTGGAGGGCATCATCATGGACTTGATTAACAAAGATATAGGAACTCTCCAAACTCTAGACCCCACACAATTTGGTTTGTGAAAGGGATATCATGCCTACTCAACCTGGTTGACTTCTTTGAGTGAATCACCAAGGCTGTGGATGAAGGTAAGGCAGTGCAAGCAGCCTATCCTGATCTGGCCAAGGCCTTTTATACCATTCCTCACTCTGAAATTATTGATAAACTCATCAAACTAGGCAGCAACCCCTATATCACAAGGTAGGTTGCAAATTGGCTCACAGATGGAACACACAGTGAGAAAGTAGTAGACTCCAAGTCAGACTGCCAACTAGTCATGAGTGGAGTCCCACAGGGATCGGTCCTATGTCCTCTCTTGTTCGGCATCCAATTCTGAAGAAGTCTAGGCCAACACCAAGGTACTCTGTCTGACCAAGTTCGCAGATGACTGCAAGCTGGGAGCCATTATTAACTCAAGTAATGCAGACATCCTACAGAAAGGTCTCACTGAGACCAATAACTGGTGTCAAAACCATAGTCTTAAGCTTAATGCCAAAAAATGTGTCATCATCTCCTTTGCTAAAAACTCACTTCTCACTAATTACCACATCGATGGGAGCCCATTGAACACTGAAGGTGTTATAATAGATCCGGGGATGCAGGTTGACAGCAACCTCTCCTTGGACCACCACAATGCCACTGTGGTCAGAAAGTTCGTCTATGTAGCACATCTCATTACCAAGGTTTTTTTATCCAAGAAGAAAGAGGTCATCATCTCTCTCTACTCTTCACTCATTAGACCAATCATTGAGTATAATGCCTCATTTGGCACGTACCTCACTAGACACCTGCAAGAGCTGGAGAGGTCACAAAAGTACCTCACGAAGAGGATCCTAGGCAATAAACACATCCTTCACAGACAGACTCAAAAGACTCCAGCTGTTCTGTGTCTCTAATCACCTAATTAGAGGCAATCTTTGCCTGACTTACAAAGCCATGTCTGACCCAGCTCTGTTAGAAATGCTACATGTAAAGAAATCACATACCCTACACACCACATGCTCCAGAGACCTCAACCTATTTATCACAATCAACAGAACATGCTGGAGGGTCAGGTTCTTCACTCAGAGACTGCCCATGCTCTGGAATAGACTTCCCATACATGTCAAGCAGAGCACCTCACTGTCCCTCTTCAAGAGAAACCTTGATGAGTGGAAGGGTAATCGAAAGTTCACCCCGGGTATCACCCCAGTGGCTGTACTTGATAGAGACACTAGGAACTAACGTCAGGCGGCACAATGCCAGGGCACTAGTATGAGCTAGGCTTGTAAAGGTTCCAGGGCCATTAGCCTAGTACACACCTATGAACCTGCTAAAAAGATCAAAAGTATTAGTTGCATAACTCTCAACCTTCCACCTCAAATACTTTGAACACTTTTGATTGTGTAGAAAAAATGGGCCAAATGGGGACTACTTGACTTCAACTACAAAGCTTTTAGCATGATAAAAATGTGTCAGCTGATATTTATAGAAGTTGTTTGGTTGAATTAGTATGATTCAGTATTGTTTGCCATGGACCACAGTGAATGAGTGACCGCAGGCATGCCCTTGGGCTTAATTAACATGATCAGTATTTACCATGTATTTCATTAAATGTTCATTGACAAATTTCACATCAACATTCAATTTTCCAACAATAAGTATGAAAGTGTAGCATCAATGACTATAACCCTCAGTGATATACACAAAAATAAAACAGCAAAGCAAAATATGATGCAGAGTAAGATGGTTTAATGTAATGCACACACTGTAAGAGGTTCTCTTGCTTCTGTCCTAAAGCTAAGCCCTTATACTTGTATTCAGTGTGATAACTCACTATAAAGAATAAAATTTCTATAAATAAAGCCACTTGAGTGTTCTTGGTCCTCATCAGAAATCAGAATCACATTTATTGGACAAGTATGCACACATACAAAGAATTTGACTCCAGTTTCAGTGATTCTTCAAGTATGAATTACATAAATTATATACATGCAGCTATTAAGAAGAAGACCAAAAAGTAAATATGCATAAACATACAAGGTCCCACAGAATGAAAACAGTCAATGAATGATTGCTTCATAACTACGTAATTCAGGTAGCATCAAAGTAAGGTTTTAAGTAAGGTAGATCAAATCAAATAAAAATGTAAGCCTTCAGTACTTTCAGATATACCCTCCTAAAAACAAAAGGCGTGCCCAGCTAGTACCAGACATTTCAAGCAATAAATATGTTCTACTAAGGCCTAAGCTAAAATAAGTCACTAGTTGCCTGAACTTTAAACATCAATATTTTTTCACAAAAATAAACAGCCACATTCTTATAGTACACAAATCCTAATTATAAATCAGTTCTATGAACATTGTCACCTCTATGTTCTGTGCAAACTAAACTGTACATGTTACAGACAAATAACATCATTTCTATATTGTGCCTCCTTATAGTCCCCACATATCACATGCCTTGAGTTAACTTCATACATTCCTTTGTTTCACTAACCTAAATTCACCTAACGATTGATAGAGCAGCTTGGCAGAACAATTGCACATGGTTGCAGCAGCACAATTTACAAGATATGGAGAATGAAATGAGTCCTGTATACTGCTGTTCCAAGATCAGGCAACGTTTTACATACTACTTCACTCAAAGTATTGATAAAACAGCAAGTTTTGTCTCAACATGCATTTCAAAATTCTGGACAAATGAAGCAGCAGAAGAGCACATGGATGCAGCACAAAGCAATCTGTTTGCTCTATAGCTTATACTAAGTGAACTGTTAGTCTGCACAAAAACAGGCAGAATTGTGAAATGCAAATTTTACCTAAAACTTTACAGAACAACAGGTTTTCCTTGAGTGTGCATTTTCTGAAATTCATAATGAACATAATCTGCAGTGATTTAACACTCTTCCACTTTAAGAAACAGAAAATGAAAGCTGCCCTTTAAATGTTGGTAATGGCAAAACGGAAATTACAACTGCAAAAAAGCAAGCACCAGACAACCAGTATTCCAAAGTAAAAGACAGAAAACAGCAGTTTTCCTTTAAATGATTTTAATCATACCTATCCTTAAGGTCTAAAATTAAGTCCTCTATCTGACTATCTAGGATGTCATGAGTATTCAGTCTAATTAATCTAACTAGTCATAATCTTTGGCCTTTAGATGTGTTATTAAATGCAAAATACAGGTACATACTCGATCAATGTAAATATGTGTTCTTAATTTCTTCAATATAAACTTAATAAAAAAATTAATAGCATGTAGTGAAAAAGATTTTTTAAAACATAATAACACTACCTGTGAAATATTTAAAAATAGCAGTAGAATAACATATCTGATTTATTGAGAACTTTGCTTAAATCACTTAATAAGTCAAACGTATGTACTTCCGTTGCCATCTGCTTACCGCACCACATGTATACCGAAAGGAAAAAAGGACAGAAAAAAACTTGGTAATGCAGAGTCCTATGTGCACGTACTACCCTGTACAGAACTACAACCTTCTCTGGTAAAGACTATTTATAAAACATCAATTATGTTGAAAGTCGGTAGGATCGTTAAGCCAGGAATGAGCTTTTAAGCAAAACGAAGTCTGCACTTACAAGAATGCACAAAATAACTGATCCTGTTGGAATATCCACGTAATGCTGCTTAAAAGATGTATCCTCCTTCGAAAAAATAACACAGTCTCCAAACTTAACAATTAAAAGAGTTCCTTCTCTGGCGAAAGTGAATATTTCTGAGGGGGGAGGCTGAAGAGGGGGGAAAACATGAAAGAAGGCTTGCATAATTGAAATATAAGGGTTTCTAGGGCGACAGTAGCCCAGGAGGGCGGGTGTCACTATGTACTGCTTCAAAAGTGATGGCCGCCTTGTCGGCCGGCCTTATGATTACTGAAAGCGCGCGGGAATAAATCTTTATACAGATAGCTAAGTCTACCGCTAGCAGAAAGTGGCAAAGATCGAAACATAAAATAAATGCTACCCCATGCCTGGATGATTATTTTCAGAGCCAGCACTGAGAGGTAGAGGAGAAAAAAGCATCAGGAAGTAGAAAACTAGTATTACATCCCGTAGTTGTCCTTTAATGAAACTCTGAATGTCTCTTCCTTGTATTTTATTACCTTGTGGTGTTACTGCTAACCTCTGTTTGTAACTGTTATACATATGGGGCTTTTCCCACCGGGCCTCCACTGAAAATGGGCAGTCGCTTAGTCAGACATACCCGGTTAGCAGATGTTGAAATAAATAAAAATTTCTTAAACAGCCTTGGGAATCTCCCATCACCATCATTTAATAATACTGCAGCAATGATCATGGAAGAACATAGCACTTGTGTAAGAACTTACCATAACAATAGATGTCTGACTGATCACTTTTGGCAGAATTGCATCCCTCCCTCCCCCTTTCCCTTTTTCTCTTCTGTTTTGTTGAGCCAAAGTGGTTTCTTTTTTTGCAGGCCCTCATGGCAGTACAGCCATTTCTTATTTTCATCAAGACAGAGTCTCATTGAGAACCAATCCTTCATTTATGCCAAAGGTGGTATCTAGGGTCTCATTAAACCAAACTATTCACCTGCCTACCTTCTTTCCAAACCCACAAAACAAAGGGGAAATGCTTCTGCACACCCTGGACATACACAGACAGTTGCTACTACTTGACAGAACTAAAAATTACAGAAAACTGACCAGTTGTTTGTAGCATATGCTGCTGGTGCACAAGGAAAAGCAATTTCAAAACAGACAATTTCAAAATGGATAGGAATTGCATTCGTTTCTGTTACTCCTTTCATGGAAAAACTGTGCCAGCTAACATTAGACCTCATTCGACCAGAGCCACAGCCACCTCCACAGCCTTCTTAAGAGGGGTGGCTACCAAGGACATTTTAGAAGCTGCTACATGGAGCTCCGTGCATACATTTTCCAAGCATTACAACTTACCTTTATATTCCAGATCCAGAGCAGGCTTTGCTACAGCAGTCCTGCAGGGCATTTTAGCTTCACCATCCTTTACATAGATCCTCCACCCCCAGATTGGCTATGGTATTCTACCCATATGTGATGACTGCAGATGCATCCTTGAAGGACATAGTACAGTTTTGTACCTACCATAAATGTAGATGTCCGATAGGTATGCATCTGCAGTCAGGTTTACCCTCCCTCCTTCCCCTCTGTGGTATTTCTTGGGTACATTCCCCTCTCATAGCTAGCTGGGGTTATCTATTATGGTGTATTTGTTTTTATATATGTATATATTTTTGTGCATGTTTGGAATTTATGGCATTTCTCCAAATTTAGCCTTCCTTAGAGGGCACCTGGCATCTGGGGCAAGAAAAACTGAGGAAGATGGCGTCGGCTGGGGCTTTTCTACCCTCTGGCGTCAGGGAAGGGGCGACATCAGCCGACGCCAGACCCAGCCTTTGGAATCCGGCCGACCGAAGGGCTGCCTGAGGCAGGACAACCCATATGTGATGACTGCAGATGCATACCTATCGGACATTTACATTTATGGTAGGTACAAAACTGTACTTTTTTTCAGTCGGGCTGCATAGGACATATGTTTGAGGCCAGTAATCCTCTTGGTGAGGTGCTTTTGTGGTCTTTCCAGCTGTTGGAAGTGTCTTGTAACCTTCTCCTTGTCCAGCCTAGTAAGTGGAGCGTCAGTGTTCCTGATTATTGAGTCACCTATTACTAGTGTATTAGACATGTTATTTTGCCTTAAGGGCTGTGATTGTGTGGCACATTGATTTAGTGTCTTATGTGTTGTCTGGTTTGCGACAGAAAGTGCAGGTTTTGTGGGTGCCTGGTTTGGAGCTCTCTGATGCTTTTGCAGGTTTTTATTTAGAGCCTCCGAGTATGATTTTGTGTATTTATGTGTATTTTTTGCCAGTGCTGATTTAGTAGGTCTATGAGAGTCTGGAGGTGTGGTGCAAGTGTTAACCTTCTCCTTGTGACTGTCTGTTCCAGTCTTGGCTGGAGTGAACTTAGCCTCCTGGTTGGCTGTATAATTGCATCTCTCGCATATGTTAGTGTTTTGTGGAAGGAGGAGAGGGCTGTCTGTGTACATGAGGCAGTTGTAACATTGCCTCAGGATACCCAGATTCACCAGCTGGACTGGAGAGTACACCTGAATTTGTGTTTGGTCATGCCTGAATAGTAGGGTGACCTGCTTAGTCGCTTGGTTGGGGACGGGTGGATAAAGAGCCTTGCCCTGCTGTGCAGTCAAGTGTCGGGGTATATTACTGCTTGCTACTAGGTCTGAGCAAGTGCTGGACTGTAGGATGCTTTTTGAGTGCTTAGGTTGAGAGTTAGACTAGTTTCAAGTGTACAACTGAAGCGGAGACGTAGTGGAGCCGGGAATAATTTAACCTTAGCTAACCGGTGCTGCCCGACACACAAAACCGTGCAAACGTGTTTTTTTAACTACTAACTTCTGGGCTGGAACCACTCCTCCATGGACAGATGGCTGCTCAAAGTTGCCCTCTCTCACAGGTGAACAGAGAAACTTCTCTCTATCCAAGTAAGGTATGGGCAACTCAGAAACTTGTAACACAGTCTGAATTCAGCACTAGCCTGAAAACTGGACTATACTAGCTTAGAAAGGAGGGAAACAAGATTTTTTTTTTTGAAAAGATAAGGCAAAAACAGTAAAAAGTACATTTAAAACAACTTTAAATGACTACAAGTGATCAGAAAAGGCTATCGCACTTTAGTGTGTAGCCTACAACAGTTTAAAAAATTTATATAAACAAAAACAACTTTTTAAAAGTGCAGGCAGTCAAACAAGTACAATATATGGAAAAAAATCTTTTAATCACAAAAAGTGCTGGAAAAATCAGCATTGAGGTGGAAAACAGTTAAGTACAGCAAGAAATTACAGATAACTGCTACTCAATCCCGCCAAAGTCTCTCTTTTAAGCTAGAAGGCTTGTATCAGTTTAAGGCTTTCTAGTGCTTTCCAGTTGGTTAGGTACAGGAAAGATGGGAAACAAGCGCAGATGTGGCCTTTTAAACCAGAAAGTTGAAAGAGATGGGCAACTTCCCGAATGATCAGTAAACTACAATTCCATTCAGTTTTGGCCCAAAACCTTCAGGGGTATGATAAAAAGCTGAAGATGAAGAGGAATTTCATCTTTCAGCATGACAATGACCCCAATCTGACATCCAAATAAACAAAAGCATGGCTGGAGGAGATGAAAATTATAGTTTTGCACTGGTCCAGCTAGAGCCCATACCCAAATCCTATAAAAAAAACTTGGCTGACCTTAAGAAGACTGCGTACAAGAGATGGCCTTTTGCAAGGAAGAATGGGCACATATTGCCAAGTTAAGATGTGCCATGCTGATTGACTCCGACCCAGTCAGACTGAGTGCTTCAACAAACACTTCTGCAACCAGCTTATTCTATGTCGCTTATTTTTCATGTTTTTAACCCTTAACGAATTGTTTGTATGTCAATTGAATTGTAGAGGTTATAGGTAAGAAAAAAGTTTTGAAATGAAGATTTGTGTTCTCATTTGTTATATCACAAACACCTGGCATTTTAACAGCGGTGTGTACACTATTTATATAGACTGTACATAGATATGGAGTCATGAATACATAACAAGTTAAAAAATATGAGATAGAAAACTACTGATTGCACTGCGGCAGCATGTGACTACATACAGCGTGCTCTGCAGAACCTATTGATCCGAAATAAACCACAAATTAGTCTACTGTCAAAGATGAAGGGAGTGACCACATACATATGCAAAGTCAGTGGTGTAATACATTGGAAAACTTTCTGTGGAGCTAAAAGGATTACTTTTTTCAGCTGAGCTCTATGCATTCAAATTAAAATGCAGTACAAAGCATAAGAATTAATGGAAGAGGGTGCATGTAAAGATATTTCCAGCAAAGCATAACACTAGTAACTACATATCTAGCAGTTGACATCTCATTACTTCAAAGGACAGCAGAAAAGACATATTCAGAAACAATTGAATAACAAGGACACTGATTACACTAGGAAAGGAGAGACAACCAAAGAAATTGTGAGTCATTCCTTATGAAAGGCAAGTGCAGACATCAGGACTTTTATGTAAATATATATTTTTTTGAAACAAAGGGAGTCATTCCTTATGAAAGGCAAGTGCAGACATCGGGACTGCTATGTAAATACAATTGATTTTTTAAACAAAGGAATAACAAGTTTGTCAAAGACTAAAGTGTTGACAGTTCTGACACAGGTAGTCATGACCTCCCATGGTGTCCTAATAGTGCTCTGGATGTCTAATGCAAGTAACATCAAAGGAAAGAAAGATCATGTTGTGAATGGGTGATGTGGAAGTGGAGAAATATGCCACATTTTCATGAAGGATCCTTCTATAATATATTGCAATTTGTACAAACATAACAATTATTAACCATGTTTCAAATATGTTGTGGTATGCACAAGCACTAAAATGCAACATTTCACCAAATGACTAACAATATTATAAACTGCTTTTACTTGCATCAGTATGTACAATGACATGGCAGAAATGTGATGGTAAGTAATGCGCATAATGCCAATTCAGGGGAGCCACCACTGCCAAGCAGTGCATCTTGACAGGGACACTGTATACAGAAATAAAGAAGCTAAATGTACATATTTACTGTTATAAATAACTCTAATTGTACACATTAACTGGATAGTCTTGTATACATGGTGCATATAGGCAGTTTTCTTTATCCATATTCACAGCAACAGAGAAATTAATTGTGTGATTGTGGTAATTGTGTTGATTAAACATATCTTTCCATGTGTATTTCTATAATTTACTATGTGATATAGTTCACAAAACCAGAGTGCCACACAATCACAGCCCTTAAGGCAAAATAACATACACAACAGACTAGTAATAGTTGACTCTATAGTCAGGCACACTGACGTCCCACTCACTATGCTGAACAAAGAGAAGGTTACTGTTAGTTGCCTGGTGGGTGCCAGGATCCGCCGCATAATACAAGCACTCAGGTCTGTCCAGAAGAAGTAGAAATATGACTCTGTCATTGTCCATGTTGGTGTGAATGACCTGAGCTGTACCTCCCTGGACTACATGAAAAGAGACATTAAGAAGATCTCTGATGACGTAGCCCAGGCTGGTATGACCCTGACCCTGAGTAGCATCCTGCCCTCACCAAGAATGACACATGGTATACCCACAGTATAGAGAAAAATTATCAATTTTAACAATTGGCTAAGCTTCTGGTGTCATTCAAAGGGGATCCAATGTCTGTCAGCCTAGGATGACATGCTCGATAAGCCATGTTGCTTTGCTATAGATGGCTTGCACCTGTCACCTTTAGGCTTTCGAATACTGGCCAAGGCGCTTGCCACCCCATAGTGCCTTTTTAGTCAAGGCTCAAAGACAAACCCACCACCGTAAATAGCACAAGTAACAAAACACTGAGGGTAATGCTGCTCAATCCCACAAGTCTAAACCTCAAAATGCACGCACTCGAGGCACTCCTCAGTATGCAGAGAAATCCGATATATGTGCAGTAACAGAAACCTGGTTTTAGGCTCCAGAGAGCACCCCAGCACTATCAGGCTACAACTCATACCATACATTTTGGCCACAAAAACAGGACCGAAATACAAATGCCGTGTGGGTATCCATATTCATCAAGAATAGCCACACCTCCAGGTTAGTGGCACAGCACGATGCTTCCGAGATCATCCATGTGCAACTAGCAACGGGCAAAACTGTTGTTCAAGTTATAGCTTGCTACAGATCACCCACCATGTCCCAGGACCCACACTCCGCATTCCTGGAAATACTGGGAAACATAAAGGTCCTACTAAACACCTTGATATTGGGTGATTTCAATTACCTAAACATTAACTGGGATACATAAAGGTCCTACTAAACACCTTGATATTGGGTGATTTCAATTACCCAAACATTAACTGGGATAACTAATCAAGTACGAACTCCCTTGCCCAACATTTCCTAGAATTTATAAAGTCAAACGCCTTGGATCAACTGGTCAACACCCCCACCAGAGGTGACAACATATTGCACCTGGTCATCAGCAACATGGGTGACCGGTGCTCCAAACGCGAGGTCAATCCCTCGCCGGTTAGATCTGACCATAAACTAATCCCTCTGGATATCCACATTCCGCCACCTCCCCTGGTCAAAGAAACCACTGTGAAAAACTTTTGAAAAGAAAACTTCACGTTACTTAAGACCCAGGTGGGAAGTTTCAAAGCCCCCATGCTAAAGGATAACACTGTCAGACAGATACTGCATCCCCTTTGAATGACACCAGAAGCTTAGCCAGTTGTTGAAGTCAATAATTTTGTCCTTGTACTGTGGTATCATTCTGGGTGAAGGCAGGATGCTACTCAGGGCTAGGGTCATACCTGCCTGGGCCACATAATCCGAGAGCTCTTCCATGTCTCTGTTCATGTAGTCCAGGGAGGTAAGTCTCAAGTCTTTGACTCCAACATGGAGAATGACAGAGTCATATCTGTACTTGTTGTGGAGTGACTTGAGTGCATGCGTTATGTGGTGGATCATGCCACCCGACAGGCAGCGGACTGTAATTTTCTCCTTGTTCAGCCTGATGAGTGGGACATCAGTGTGCCTGACTATAGAGTCACCAATGACTAAAGTGTTGGGTACATTTTCTTGCCTTAGGGGCTATTGTTGGGTTGTTGTGAGCTATGTCTCACTTTGGTTGTGACTGGTGACCATTATATATACAAGTATTCACAGGTACACAAATAAAACATTTATCGAAGTGACCCTGTCCTTAATATATGCAGGGAAGCACAGATATAAAAGTGCAACATTTAATCACATGAACCCCTACCATTAATATGCCACGGTATGGGGAATAAAAAACAACAACAGTTTCCAAATCAAACACTTACTTATTTGTTTACCTATGATGAGGCAGGTGTGACTAGGCAATGCCTTCTGTACTATGTCAAAGTAAGCACGAAAGCTAACATGAAACATATTGACAAGTCATCCTTCACAGTTATGCCCAAGTACCTGTAAACACAGTAATGGCACATTAACCGAGTGTCCCCTTCCTGAGTATGTTGAGCCTACACAAGCACAACTGTGAAAGGTGTAGCACAAGGAGCTTTCCATTAGTTGGGCATTTATGCTATAACAGTGAATTGAATCATTATTCCAAATCACCCCATGAGTAATATGCCAATGTATGCAGAAGCACTAAAAAAAACTATTACTCAAGCAATCAGTTCAGAAATATGTGTCACCATGTGCTACTATCTAAACAAATCTATTTCCCAGGGGATACCTACAGTATCTGGCCAAGTATGCAGTGGCGCAAATCAAACATTTCCCTATGCTGCCATGTTCTTTAATATGCCTTAGTGTTCCAAAACACAAACATAAAGCATACTTCCCAGCAAGCTTTATATGCCAGAGTAGTGAAATTCAACAGTTCGCAAAGTGAGCACAACACTAATATGTCCAATACTTGCACAACTACTGAAAATGGAACCCTGCATATGTACTAATATGGAAGTCTGAGCAACCAACAGCCACCTCACAGCAAGAGGTTCTCTGGTTTGATCCTCAGCTGGGGTGCCTTCAGTGCGCAGTAAGCATGTCCTCCCTGTGGGCGTTTGATTTTTCTCTGGGTGCTGCGTTTTCCTCCAACACCCCAAAGACATGCTGTAGGTGTTTGGGTCACTCTAAATTGGCCCTAAGTGTGAGTGCGTGTGTGTGTGTGTGTGTGCCTTCTGTGGAAGGTTGGGCACCAGGATGGCAACTCGGCACTGTTAAACTCCACTGCCATTCATAAACAGACAAGTGATTCGCTGTGGCAACCCCTAACTGGGAAAAGATGAAAGAAGAAGAATAATTATATAACATTTTGTAAATTGTACACCATATCAGATATGGCTATTAGGAGAGCAATATACATGTAATATTTAGTGTGTTGTTAAAAGGTACTTATCTCTCACTTCCTTTTGCATTTCTGCCCATGTTCTCTCCAGAAAATTGGATTGTCTAATACCATGGCTGGGATCAACACCATTCCTAAAACATTTATTTGATTAAAATTCTTTAAAATAATAAATGTTTCAGTCTTTGATCTCAGCCAGAAGTGCTCTTTGTTCAGCCACATTGTGCCCAGTAATGACAACTTCCACAATTTGTACATATAGCACTGTGCGTATCAGGGAATGATGTAGAATTTAAATTTGACTTCAGGTATTTGGAAAATGGCCAAGAAAACGGATATGTTTTAAACTCCTTTCCGCTTTTATGTAGGAAATAGGAAAATGAGAATGCAAAGCATTTGCCAATAAATAATATTAATGCATTCATCAGGTTTTCCAACATGGGAAAAAACAGTGGACTGAGAAAAAAATGGTGACTCCAGTAGACCTTGCAAAGTTTACAGATTGACAAAAAGCAAGTTTTAGAAAATTCCTAGAAATTAGGTTGTCCACTACAACACTTTTTAGGCCATTCTATATGTCCAGTATTACTCAGTGCTTGTAAGTATGCCATCTCCTGAAAAATATAAAAATTTGAAACAGTTTCATGTGTGCTGAGTTTCCATCTAATATGCATATGCAGGAAAGAGGCCAGTAGTACAAGGAATATTGAATAAGTAGAATTATCTTTTATGTTGATTTAGGTAATTTATGTAATTATCCATCAATGCTGTCAGGCATGATAGCTTAAGCATAAGTTAGTGAGGCTACCTGTGTTGAAACATGAAAATAAACTGAGAGAAAATATAATCTATTTGTAAATATGCATTTATTAAATTCTTAATTATCCATTTGGTTACTGATTTCATTACTTGGAAAAAAAATTGATGCCTACCCTTGGTAGAAGGTTTGAGCAGTGAATTTAGTTGTTACAGGCAAGTTATAAAGCATATGCACCTAATGGACTGTGCTTTGAAATATGCAAGTACATCTCAATCATTCACAGGTTCATAGGTTTTTACTAGGCTTGTGACCACAATGGCCATATTAAGCCTAGCCATGCATCACAAATCCCTGGCAAGTTCCGATAGCCTTGATAAATGTAAGCCATAGCTTGGGCGATGAAATAATTACATGCAGTGGCCTGGCAGATATACCCTTTATAGTTTGCCTGTGTCAATTAGAGACGGGGTGCCAACCCAGGGATGAATTTGAAGTAGAACATCCATCTGATTGACATGGATAGGGATACTGTTGCAGAGACAGGGTAGTCTCTGGTTAACAGACCTGTCTCACCAGCAGGTTCTATTTATATCTCCGGCAATTTGTGTGCAGGTTATGTTGTGGCTATGCAAGAAGTCCAACTGGTTGAAAGACAGCAAACATTAACTGAAATTTGGTAGCAATACTTTGGAAAGTCATTTCATAGCTTCATAGGTGAATTCTAGGTTATTACTCTACTGAGTATTACATGCCTAGCCAACAAACAGAGGTCATGATTAAACCCTGTACCTTGTACGGTTGAAGCAAAGACATTTATATCACAGGCAAGGTTTAAGTATTTAAAATGGATAATTCTTGTGATGTTTGTTTTGTGGATATGCAGGAGGTCCATCACACTGGGGTCTGACAATGTCATGTATGCCAGAAATAGATCTCCCCTAAAAAGCCTGTAGGAGACAGAATACAGGTATAGAGTCTTGAGGAGGTCTGCATAGGACATTTTACTTACACCCTGTATTTTATTAGTGAGGAACCTCTGTGGACATTCCTGTTGTTTGATATGCATGGTTAGGTACATGCCAAAGGGGGCATTGTACTCAATGATAGTTCTGTTGAATGCCAAATATAGCAGAGCAATGACTTCCTTGGACTTCGATGACATATCTTTGAGTACCTGACTACTGAGTCAATATGAGATACTTCTATTTAGTATGTAATACTCTGAGCTCAATTCCAGTGTTAAGGATTTATGACTCAAAGTATGTTTATGTCTGTAAACCTGTAAATTAAGTGCCGTTATTATCTCTTCCAGAGGACACCAAAATTCTCCAAGAGGCCCTTTCCAAAAAAAAAAAAAATCACTGATGTCAAAGTCTTGGAATACAAAAAAAAAAAAAAAAGCCAAATAATATATGCTAGTAATCTTCCATGAGCACAAGATCCCCTGCAATGATTAGATTGACAATCCACTCCTGAAAACCAATCCAGTAGTTAGGGATCTCAGAATCTTTGTAGAGACTGAACTGTCCTTTGATCACCATGGATTCACTATTGTAATAAAGTTCTTGTTCATTGCATAGCTTATTACTAAGCGCGTGGGATACAGATCTAGAGATGTGATGATTCAACTGTATTTGGCAAGTATTTAATTGAGTATAATGCCCCTTCTGACAAGTTCAAACACTTGACACAACTTGAATGTCCACAGCTTTTTCCCAACAAGAAAATGAAAGATCGAAATCACAAGCAGACTAACTGTCTCAAAGACTGGTCATGATTTTCGGTATTATTATGGTTGCTGAGGGGACCACAGCCTTGGATACAGAGTATCAACACATCCTATCCTCTCAGACCTACTGTACATATGCAAGTCCACTGCTGGCATAAACACCTGCTCAAGAGATCTTAATGTCTTTTGCAACACAAATAGAACACTTACGAGTGAGATAGAATGATGTTTAACAGAGAATTCCACTTCTATGGAATCATCTTTCACCCCCCATAAAACAATGTACTGCTTTTACTCTATTAAGCATAACCTGGATAAATGGATAAGAAACTGCAAATTCATTCCTGAAATAGTGCTCATGTCCCCTATGAAAAGGATTAACACTTCATGTGAAAAAACTTGTTTAGGCTTCTAAAGATGCTTCAAGATCAATATCCTAGTAAGAAGTTAGGAAACTGTAAAAGTAGAGAGGGATACAGCCAAACTGCAGCACATACAACACACCACAAAAATGAAATGAAACCAATACACTAGCCCAACGCTTACTTGAATTCATCAACTCCAATGCCCTGGAGCAGCTCACTGTGACCCCCACTAAAGGAAGCAACATCCCTAGCCTGGTTATTACTCTTGATTTGCACCAGTAGTCAATCCATGCCTGGTCAGATCTGACCATAAACGAATCACCATGGAAATCCACATCTTACCCACACCCCCTGCAAAGGTAACCACCTTGAAAAACTTCTCCAAAGCTGACTTTGGGCTCCTAAAAACAGAGGTGGCTAACTTCACGGCACCCATGTCAATGGAAAATAGCTGCATGACTGCCAAATCATACACCAATGCACTGTACAAACATGTACATAAATGCATGGAACTAGACATGCCCAACAGAACCAAGACTATCTCCTTCAAAAAAAGGAAGCCAATCTGGTGGTCTCCTGCCATTAATAAACCCTGCAACAGAAGGAAGAAACTGTTGCAGGAAAAGGTGAAGTCCCAAGACTGGAAAAACTCCCTTATTAGCCTCAATAAAAAAGTGATATCCCTCATCAAATCCTCTACACCCAGCTATGAAGGCAGAATTGCAACAGACAATAAAAACAATCACAAAGCCTTCCATAGTTATATCAAGAACCTCCTTGGCAATAACCAGATTTGCTCTGATTTACTGCACAATGGTACCTCCTATACTGAGCCAACAGATATTGCCAACATACTGGCCGACAAATTCAGTGAGAACTTTACATACCTCTCTCCCCCCCTAAAGGACCTGTCGCAGTACCAGAAGAATGCCAGGCACCCAGCATTACTCCAGCACAGATTAAAGCTGCATTGTCCAAGGCCAGGAGTACAGCTTCCATGGGACCTGATAATATCCCTGGCTGTCTTCTACATGAACTACAAAGCGAACTGGTATCACATCTGTGTACCCTGTTCAGTCACAGCTTCACCTCAGGCTTTGTCCCTACCAAATGGTGCACTGCTACCGTCATCCCTGTCCATAAAGGGGAAGCAACTACAGACCCTGGGAATTATCTCCCCATTAACCTGAGGCGTGTGATATGTAAAGCTGTGGAGAGCATCATCATGGACTTGATTAACAAAGATATAGGAACTCTCCAAACTCTAGACCCCACACAATTTGGTTTGTGAAAGGGACATCATGCCTACTCAACCTGGTTGACTTCTTTGAGTGAGTCACCAAGGCTGTGGATGAAGGTAAGGCAGTGCAAGCAGCCTTTCTTGATCTGGCCAAGGCCTTTTATACCATTCCTCACTCTGGAATTAATGATAAACTCATCAAACTAGGCAGCAACCCCTATATCACAAGGTAGGTTGCAAATTGGCTCACAGATGGAACACACAGTGTGAAAGTAGTAGACTCCAAGTCAGACTGACAACTAGTCATGAGTGGAGTCCCACAGGGATCAGTCCTGCGTCCTCTCTTGTTCGGCATCCAATTCTCAGAAGTCCAGGCCAACACCAAGGTACTCTGTCTGACCAAGTTCACAGATGACTGCAAGCTGGGAGCCATTATTCACTCAAGTAATGCAGACATCCTACAGAAAGGTCTCACTGAGACCAATGACTGGTGTCAAAACCATAGCCTTAAGCTTAATGCCAAAAAATGTGTCATCATCTCCTTTGTTAAAAACTCAGTTCTCACTAATTACCACATCGATGGGAGCCCATTGAACACTGAAGGTGTTGCAATAGATCCGGGGATGCAGGTTGACAGCAACCTTTCCTTGGACCACCACAATGCCACTGTGGTCAGAAAGCCCTTCTATGTAGCACATCTCATTACCAAGGTTTTTTTATCCAAGAAGAAAGAGGTCATCATCTCTCTCTACTCTTCACTCATTAGACAAATCATTGAGTATAATGCCTCATTTGGCACGTACCTCACTAGACACCTGCAAGAGCTGGAGAGGTCACAAAAGTACCTCACGAAGAGGATCCTAGGCAATAAACACATCCTTCACAGACGGACTCAAAAGACTCCAGCTGTTCTGTGTCTCTAATCACCTAATTAGAGGCGATCTTTGCCTGACTTACAAAGCCATGTCTGACCCAGCTCTGTTAGAAATGCTACATGTAAAGAAATCACAAACCCTACACACCACATGCTCCAGAGACCTCAACCTATTTATCACAATCAACAGAACATGCTGGAGGGTCAGGTTCTTCACTCAGAGACTGCCCATGCTCTGGAATAGACTTCCCATACATGTCAAGCAGAGCACCTCACTGTCCCTCTTCAAGAGAAACCTTGATGAGTGGAAGGGTAATCGAAAGTTCACCCCGGGTATCACCCCAGTGGCTGTACTTGATAGAGACACTAGGAACTAACGTCAGGCGGCACAATGCCAGGGCACTAGTATGAGCTAGGCTTGTAAAGGTTCCAGGGCCATTAGCCTAGTACACACCTATGAACCTGCTAAAAAGATCAAAAGTATTAGTTGCATAACTCTCAACCTTCCACCTCAAATACTTTGAACACTTTTGATTGTGTAGAAAAAATGGGCCAAATGGGGACTACTTGACTTCAACTACAAAGCTTTTAGCATGATAAAAATGTGTCAGCTGATATTTATAAAAGTTGTTTGGTTGAATTAGTATGATTCAGTATTGTTTGCCATGGACCACAGTGAATGAGTGACCGCAGGCATGCCCTTGGGCTTAATTAACATGATCAGTATTTACCATGTATTTCATTAAATGTTCATTGACAAATTTCACATCAACATTCAATTTTCCAACAATAAGTATGAAAGTGTAGCATCAATGACTATAACCCTCAGTGATATACACAAAAATAAAACAGCAAAGCAAAATATGATGCAAAGTAAGACGGTTTAATGTAATGAACACGCACTGTAAGAGGTTCTCTTGCTTAACCTTTTCTTCTGTGCTAAAGCTAAACCCTTATACTTGTATCCAGTGTGATAACTCACTATAAAGAATAAAATTTCTATAAATAAAGCCACTTGAGTGTTCTTGGTAATCATCAGAAATCAGAATCACATTTATTGGACAAGTATGCACGCATACAAGGAATTTGGCTCCAGTTTCAGTGATTCTTCAAGTATGAATTACATAAATTATATACATGCAGCTATTAAGAAGAAGACCAAAAAGTAAATATGCATAAACATACAAGGTCCCACAGAATGAAAACAGTCAATGAATGATTGCTTCATAACTACGTAATTCAGGTAGCATCAAAGTAAGGTTTTAAGTAAGGTAGATCAAATCAAATAAAATGTAAGCCTTCAGTACTTTCAAATATACCCTTCTAAAAACAAAAGGCATGCCCAGCTAGTACCAGACATTTCAAGCAATAAATATGTTCTACTAAGGCCTAAGCTAAAATAAGTCACTAGTTGCCTGAACTTTAAACATCAATATTTTTTTCACAAAATAAAACAGCCACATTCTTATAGTACACAAATCCTAATTATAAATCAGTTCTATGAACATTGTCACCTCTACGTTCTGTGCAAACTAAACTGTACATGTTACAGACAAATAACATAATTTCTATATTGTGCCTCCTTATAGTCCCCACATATCACATGCCTTGAGTTAACTTCATGCATTCCTTTGTTTCACTAACCTAAATTCACCTAACAATTGATAGAGCAGCTTGGCAGAACAATTGCACATGGTTGCAGCAGCACAATTTACAAGATATGGAGAATGAAATGAGTCCTGTATACTGCTGTTCCAAGATCAGGCAACGTTTTACATACTACTTCACTCAAAGTATTGATAAAACAGCAAGTTTTGTCTCAACATGCATTTCAAAATTCTGGACAAATGAAGCAGCAGAAGAGCACATGGATGCAGCACAAAGCAATCTGTTTGCTCTATAGCTTATACTAAGTGAACTGTTAGTCTGCACAAAAACAGGCAGAATTGTGAAATGCAAATTTTACCTAAAACTTTACAGAACAACAGGTTTTCCTTGAGTGTGCATTTTCTGAAATTCATAATGAACATAATCTGCAGTGATTTAACACTCTTCCACTTTAAGAAACAGAAAATGAAAGCTGTCCTTTAAATGTTGGTAATGGCAAAACGGAAATTACAACTGCAAAAAAGCAAGCACCAGACAACCAGTATTCCAAAAGTAAAAAGACAGAAAACAGCAGTTTTCCTTTAAATGAATTTAATCATACCTATCCTTAAGGTCTAAAATTAAGTCCTCTATCTGACTATCTAGGATGTCATGAGTATTCAGTCTAATTAATCTAACCAGTCATAATATTTGGCCTTTAGATGTGTTATTAAATGCAAAATACAGGTACATACTCGATCAATATAAATATGTATTCTTAATTTCTTCAATGTATAAACTTAATAAAAAAATTAATAGCATGTAGTGAAAAAGATTTTTTAAAACATAATAACACTACCTGTGAAATATTTAAAAATAGCAGTAGAATAACATATCTGATTTATTGAGAACTTTGCTTAAATCACTTAATAAATCAAACAAATGTACTTCCATTGCCATCTGCTTCCCGCACCACATGTATACCGAAAGGATAAAAGGACAGAAAAAAAGTTGGTAATGCAGAGAGTCCTATGTGCACGTACTACCCCGTACAGAACTACAACATTCTCTGGTAAAGACTATTTATAAAACATCAATTATGTTGAAAGTCAGTAGGATCATTAAGCATACTTTCACTAAAATAAGCCAGGAATGAGCTTTTAAGCAAAACAAAGTCTGCACTTACAAGAATGCACAAAATAACTGATCCATTTGGAATATCCACGTAATGCTGTTTAAAAGATGTATCCTCCTTTGAAAAAATAACGCCGTCTCTAAACTTAACAATTAAAAAGAAGTTCCTTCTCTGAGCGAGTGAATATTTCTGAGAGGGCAGGCTGAAGAGGCGGGAATACATGAAAGAAGGCTTGCATAATTGAAATATAGGCGTTTCTAGGGCGACAGTAGCCAAGGAGGGCGGGTTTCACTATGTACTGCATTCAAAAGTGATGGGCGACTTGTCGGTAGGCTTTATGATTACTGAAAGGGCGCGAGAATAAATTTTTATACAGATAGCTAAGTCTACCGCTAGCAGAAAGTGGCAAAAGATCGAAACATAAAAATAAATGCTACCCCATGCCTGGATGATTATTTTCAGAGCCAGCACTGAGAGGTAGAGGAGAAAAAAGCATCAGGAAGTAGAAAACTAGTATTACATCCCGTAGTTGTCCTTTAATGAAACTCTGAATGTCTCTTCCTTGTATTTTATTACCTTGTGGTGTTACTGCTAACCTCTGTTTGTAACTGTTATACATATGGGGCTTTTCCCACCGGGCCTCCACTGAAAATGGGCAGTCGCTTAGTCAGACATACCCGGTTAGCAGATGTTGAAATAAATAAAAATTTCTTAAACAGCCTTGGGAATCTCCCATCACCATCATTTAATAATACTGCAGCAATGATCATGGAAGAACATAGCAGACTTGTGTAAGAACTTACCATAACAATAGATGTCTGACTGATCACTTTTGGCAGAATTGCATCCCTCCCTCCCCCTTTCCCTTTTTCTCTTCTGTTTTGTTGAGCCAAAGTGGTTTCTTTTTTTACTTGTGTGTGTGTGTGTGTGTGTGTGTGTGTGTGTGTGTGTGTGTGTATATATAAATATATATATATATATTTGTCTCTATTTGTGCTTCGCCTCCCTTGTCAGAGGCAAGAAAGTCCTGAGGTACTTTGCATTAGTATGCCCCTTATGTACGTCTACCTTTGTTGAGTTGAGGTTGTATGTTAGACGTGTACAGCACAAGGAGAGTCCTCCCAGACTTTGATATGCTGGCTGGATGTTGGCAAATATCCCATCAGTTAATAATACTGCAACAGTGTACCTTATGTTCCAAGACAGTTAATTTTTTCTTTTAGGCCAGCAGCAGCCTCATCCAAATCAGGTGTCAAGGCTTCTGTTGGTTCTCCCAAACAGGATAGCAGCAGGTTATGTTGAATTAGCAGCATTTGGTTCATAGAACAACCGCTGTTCACCTCAGACTGTGTCATGTTCAAGAATAAAACTGCCTTAACTCTCGTGGCTGTTCCAAGACAAAGCGACCAAAAATCCAAAGAAACGAGAACAGTACGTAGGTAAATAAGGCGGGATACAAAATGCAAAACAGTAGTAAAAATCCCAAACCTGGAAATGTTGAGGTAAAATGCAGCGTTTATTCCAAATAGGAGAAAAATCACAATGCTTTCGGGATCAACCCTTCATCAGTGTGTAAGAAAATAAATCAAATGCCTTCATTTCAATAGTAAATTCAGAACACATACCCATGTAAATGCATTTAAATTAGGACAATTCACCAGTGTAAACATACTAAGTTTTTACTCATGGATCTCACTTTTAGAAGCTGATTGTTTTCCAGGTTTAAATACAGCAGTAAGCATTAAACCTATTTTAAAAAGAAGACAGTCTCTCATTCTCTGCTTTCCTTGATTTAACAAAAATTGTGTGAAAGGAAATTGTAAACTCTTTATAGCAGAACACCAAATCTCACTCATAAGAAGTTGTCATGGCTAAAACTGAAAGATCTGTTAGATAAATATTAATTTTGATGACAAAATTGATTTTGTTATGGACCATGTATATAGTTCTGTTGTGTATTAGTTGTTTATAGGTTCATAGGTAGGTACTAGGCTATCTGCCCGAAGGCATTTATAAGCTTAGCTGGAATGTGTTGGCTTTCACCGCCCCCTTAGATTAGTTCCCTGTGCCTCTGTCCAGCAGAGCCATTGAAGTGATCCCTGGAGTAAACTTTCTGTTTCCCATCCACTCGTCAAGGTTTCTCTTGAAAATTGATCCATATTTTGGATTATATTATCACTTGATTTATATGTATTGTATATTACATGGTTATCGCCTCACAGTAAGACGTCCTGTTTGATTCTCAGCTAGAGCGTCTTCTGTGTGGAGACATGCGTGAATGGGCGTAGCTTCGTTGAAGGTTGTGCGTCAGGGCTGCAACTCGGCACGTAAAAATCTACTGCCAATCATTAGCGGACCAGAGTTCCGCTGTGGCGACCCCTAACCGGGAAAAACTGAAAGACACAACAACAACAACTAAAAATCTAATAAAAATATTAAAAAAAAAAGACAGTTAACTTTGAAATAACATCTTGTGTGGATGGGTCTTGGTTAAATGTTTCTTATTTTATGACTATGCTGACTTTCAGATGCATTTTACCTGTATATAGGTCTTTAAACTGAAGTGCTTAATATAACTGTGTCATGTGATTAGTCTTATGGTTTGACTTTACTATTTAAATGAAGGTATTTGATCTCTTTTTTTTACACACAAATGAAGGGTTGATTCTGAAACCTTTGTGATTTTTTTTTCCTGTTTGGAATAAATGCTGCATTTTACCTCACCGTTTCCAGGTTTTCGATTTTTTATTACTGTTTTGCATTTTGTATCCTGCCTGGTTTACCTACATGCTGTTCTTGTTTCTTTGGAATTTTTGGGTAAATAAATACTCAGAATGGATTATATGCAGTTATACTGTGTTTGCAAGTGTAGATCTTGTAATGCACATTGGAGTTTGAATAAAAATATTCTTGTTTTACTGGATATTAAACATTTTGTGCTTTTTGTGTTTACTGCCTTCTGCTACCTTTTGAATTCTGCATAATGGTTTAAATAGGGAGCTTGTGTGATCATGTAAATAATCTGTGCTTCTGTTAGTCGTTTGCAGAAGGCAAAATGTGGTCCACAGAATCAAAATGGAAATCCCAAAATCTAAAGAGAATTTAAAAAAAAGATGGTGGTTAGAGAGTCTATCCTGCAATTTTCATGTCAGCTAAACTTCTCGGAGTTACCTACCTTTAAAAAGTAGTGTAGTGACTTGTAATACAGCGCAGGTTTAAGGGCTTGGAATTGCATGCTTTGAGCAGTGGAAAGATGAGGTTTTTAATGTGTAACAGCAAACTTTGCACTTTCACACTTAATTTTCTGGAGTTTTGAGACTTGCTGTCAAGTACTGAACTTCAACACTGCACCCCAGAAAGGGAGAGTATTGGGTTTCTGGTTTTGGTGTATTTAGTTGTGCATTTTGTGGTGACTATGATGTCACCTTGCCGTCTATCTTTCTGCATTTCTTGACTATAGAGAAATCTGTGAACAGTTTTTTAAAAGGAAAATAAACAAAAAATAAACTGGCCATGAGCAGTAGCCTGACAGAAAGGTACTGAAAATAACCATACCTTTGCAAAAAATAAAATAGCCATATGTAAGTACAGTCTGACAGAAAGCAAGGTTCTGAAAATAATGCTGCCTTTGTATGGTAAAGTTGCTTGCAAAACATTCTGTGTGTTGAACTCTGCACACACTCTTGGTTGCTACAAAACAGGCTTTGCGGAGGTGACTGATTTTAAGCTGCCAGGCTTGCATTTCATGTGCAGAATTTAAAGTGCAGAGAATTCTGGGATTAATGTCAAAACCCATTTCCTCCACTACTATAAGTATAAACCTTGATCTCACCTTGTTTAAGTGTCTGATTCAATTAAGTCAGATAGAATGATGTCATTCAGTTTCTTTTCCTATAAATCAAAACCTGAAGGGCAATATTTTCAGTCGAAATTAAACACCAAATAAATCATTCAGAAAAACAACAGCAACAGGACTAATAACCCTGCAGTCTTTTCACTTTATTATAGTTTGCACATGTTTATTAGATCAGGATTTATTAATGTGTAGTTCCCATCTGCAGAAAACATTAGTGCTTCTTGCTTATTTACAATATTCTGAACAAAATGCATTTCTGGAAGTGTTCTCTACAGGTCCTGTTTAATTTAGTATCTGTAAAGAGCTACTTGCATCATGTAACTGTAAAATGTTCATAAATCGGATTTTCTCCAGCTTGCATGTAGTTTTCAGGAGAGTCACACCTCCTGGCTTATAAATGATTCACCGTTACGACAGAATATAAATTTTTTATCTTGGTTTACTTGCAGTCGCAAGAAACAGAAAATGTATCTGTTTAGATAATCTTTGAGAAATGTTAGTAGCTTCAGCCTGCTTAAACGTGACCCTAGCAAGCCATGCCCCTTTACAGTGCTAACTTTGCATATTGTCATTTTATCATGTTGCACCGTATCTCCCTTTCTTGAAAACAAAATGTTATTGGCTTTTGCTTTCATAAAGCAGGTGCTCTTGTTGATTCAGCATCACCCTCAGTCTTTTGCAATAGTAGGAGAGATGCCTTCTGTTCCTCTTCATAATGCCTTGAGGCCCTCCTGCCAACACAGTTTCTTGTGTAATGGAGTCTGTGATTCAGACGTGCTGTCCAGATGCAGGTGAACTTCTGTCCCTTGAGTGATGCCTCCTATTGAAGGGCACTGCATCCCACTTTCTCCTGTTCCTGTCTGCAGCAACTACAGCATTCTGGTTAGGAACTTCTGTTACCATTAGAAAAGGAAGCTGAGGCATCATGATGGGATGTCTGAACGCTAACAGAAGCTGGACTAGCCTGTTCCTGTTGGTCAAAGGCATCGGTTAAGGATCCTGCACTTTTATTTAGCCAATATTTGATTGCTTTGACATTGCTGTTGGTGAATATTGGGCTACTAGACTTGAATCTCAACTCAAAGGTATCGTAAGGAATGGCCCATCTTCCTAAATCTCCCAGACTATATACTGCAGGCATTAAGACCATTTGTTATCTGGAACTTCTGATGACAGTTGCTCCATTCTGTTGTCCTCATGATTCTATTTGCTACCATCTCTTTAGCTCTTTGTTACCATGTCACAAGTGCAGTCACTTTGTGATTTCTTTTAGAGCAGAAAACCCTGTAATTTTTCCTTTTTTGATTTTTGTCAAAAGATTTTTAATACTCTTAACATATACTGGAAGAATCACGCAGCAAAAAAGGTAGGCCAAAAAAGAGTTTATTTTACATGCATGGAGACTTGCCACAGTTCTTGGTTGTCAGCAGTCTAATTTCTACACACTTTACATGGGTTTTTATACCCTCTTTTGTGCATACACAGCAGCTGGTTACTAGACAAGGAATTTCAGTCAAGGCTATAAATTCACTCACTGGAGCCTTAGATGGTAAAAAGTCAGACACAAGATAAGTTGGTGCCTACATCAAGGTAACATCTATGCACTCCTCCTTGGTCAGAGGTCAGTCCCAAGATAGGCCTGTGCCTGGACCAAAGTAGCATCTGTGCATTCCTTTCTGGTCAGCAAATTCCTTACAAGAAAAACAACTCATTTTAGCTTATTTCTTTGCACGCAATGCAGTTTCACATTTTAACCCTTCCTATACAGGATACAAAGATGTTGAACACAAAGATTCTTACTACATTTCCCTCACAACACTTTGTATCCCCAGTAATACATTTTATTCATACAGGTTTTAACACGATTCATTTTCTGTATATTCAGAATAATAAGCTTTAGTTGCCTTGGCAGACAATACACTTGATATTATCATTCGGATGCAAGGAATGCAACAACAACCCAACAGTAGGAATATAATGGCACCAACACATACAGCAATTAAGACATTCATAAATACTGTTCCCCAATTTCCAAACCAATTCTGGAAAAAGTCAGTCAATGGATTCTGTCCTGGTTTTGTAAGTTCAGAAACTTGTTGTAAGATCTCCAAATGACTGTCTATATCGTGCTCATTGTCAGGAATGAAAGAACAACACTCCTCCTGGATAAGAGCGCAAGTACCTCCTTTCTACCGCTAGGGTGAAATCGAGCGCCATCCGATTCTGCAACACTACAGTCCTCATTGCAGTTAGCTCATCCGTCACCAACTCTAGCGCAGAAAAAGTTGCATTGCTCAGAGTTTCTAACAGTTTTGACAGTTTTCTAAGCTCCCAAATAGATTTTACTGTCCCATAGGCTGGAAGAATACCAGCCCAAGAAATGACATCATCGCCCAAGTCCATGTGTGACAGTCCTTTGCTGCTACTGTGGGCCAAATCGTGATGATAGATCCAGGATGCATCAATATTACCTACGGGATTAACAGGTTTATTCACAGCACGTACATTTCGTATTTTACCTTGGGGAAGAGTAAATGAATGTCTTATAGCTGGTGCCAAATAACCCAAAAAACAAACTGCCTGACCAATTCCTTGGTAACCATTTGTATGCTTTTTACCACAGACAAAATAACAGTCATTCACTTTAAGAGTGATATTTACTGGAATAGAATGATTTCCTTTGTCTTGTATCCCTTTAAACAAAAGATCATACACAGATAACATTTTTTCAACAAAACTTGTGACATTAATAAGCCCTGTACTATTAATAAGCACTCTTATAGGCTTGAAACTTGTTGCACAGTGCCCATCTAATGTACAGTTATGAATTATGGTTACATTACATTGACTCCATCCAACCTTAATTTTTCCAGATCTCTGGAAACATACAGTTCCATTCTGACGACCCATGAGGGGTAATGCTATTTTGTCCTTTACGGCTACCTCTGAAGTTTCAAATAGTAAATTGGTCCATGTATCATTTGCCCCCAAAGGGACTGTACCTAACATCAGACCACCATGTACAGTCGGGATATAGCTGTGCATATCCAACAATTTGAAACATTAAAAGACAAAGCATATGCATATTTAATAGCCTGATACGTGTTAAAAGGTGGATGCCAAGCTGTATTTTCATCTCTCTTTGTTTGGCTAGTTTCGTGTGAAAATAAAAATGGCCACAACAGAAAAACAACACTTACAATCACTAATAACAAAATTATTCTACAATGCCTTTGTGGGAAAGGCTGTCCCCTTCCGATATTTTCCTGCATTGCTACAACAGTCAGAAAAGTTCATACAAAAACAGGATTACTACTAATCAGTGTTCCTCAGAGGAACTCAAATTCTTTTCCAACTCAAATTTCCTGACAATCTTGCAATGTGTCAGGTGGATCCAAGATGTTCGCTCCTTTATTCGAACTGCTGTGGGTGTCGAAATCAAAACCTGGTATGGACCTTCCCACTTCGGAGAGGCCCACGTTTTTCTTTTAACAATTTTAATCCACACCCACTCGCCAGCCTTCACTTCCAGGATCCTGTTGTTCTTCTGATCTGAAAAATAATCATTCGTTAGAGAAGTGTTAGTTTTGTCAGCATTTTCCTCATGTAATCTGCTATCTCTTCACCCCCCTCACGTTCCGCAGGCAAAAGACCTTGCCACTGCGGGACGTAATAAGGTCTCCCATATAGTAGTTCAAATGGTGTGACCCCTTTTGAAGTGGGAGTGGTACGCATGGACAGGAGTGCCAGAGGTAAGCAGTTTATCCAAGACTGATGTGTCTCGCCATGAGTTTACGTAACTTGCCTTTGAGAATGCCATTATGGCGTTCAACCAACCCTGCTGACTGTGGGTGGTAGGCACAGTGATGTTTTAAGTCACTCTGAAAAACGGCAGCCAGCTTTTGAATAACTTGGTTTACAAAATGTGTGCCATTATCAGAATAGATGCGTGTGGGTAGCCCAAAATGAGGGATAATATTATTCGTAAGGGCCTTGGCTACCGACAGGGCATCTGGATGTGTTACTGGAAAAGCTTCAACCCATTTTGTAAAAGCATCAATAATGACTAATACAAATCACTTTTGTTGAACAGGGGTTAGTTCAATAAAATCCATACAGATTGTGTGAAATGGATACGGGGGCAGCGGGAAAGCTGCTGGAGTGATTCGTACCCCACCACGTTGGGCGCCAGAAATGTCAAAAGATTTTTAATACTCTTAACATATACTGGAAGAATCACGCAGCAAAAAAGGTAGGCCAAAAAAGAGTTTATTTTACATGCATGGAGACTTGCCACAGTTCTTGGTTGTCAGCAGTCTAATTTCTACACACTTTACATGGGTTTTTATACCCTCTTTTGTGCATACACAGCAGCTGGTTACTAGACAAGGAATTTCAGTCAAGGCTATAAATTCACTCACTGGAGCCTTAGATGGTAAAAAGTCAGACACAAGATAAGTTGGTGCCTACATCAAGGTAACATCTATGCACTCCTCCTTGGTCAGAGGTCAGTCCCAAGATAGGCCTGTGCCTGGACCAAAGTAGCATCTGTGCATTCCTTTCTGGTCAGCAAATTCCTTACAAGAAAAACAACTCATTTTAGCTTATTTCTTTGCACGCAATGCAGTTTCACATTTTAACCCTTCCTATACAGGATACAAAGATGTTGAACACAAAGATTCTTACTACATTTTTAAAAAGTTTACTGCTTTCATGCTGCTGTTTCACAGATGGCTACTATTCAAGCAACTTTTTTTCCTTTCTTTTTTCACCCCCTTCTAATGGCTTTCCATCCAGTTTTAGTTTTCCTGCCCCACTGGTATGGGCTGACACTCACTGACTCCATGACATGAAAGCCACTGTTTCAGAAGTGTGCCTTTATCGGATACATTGGCCCAATGACAGTCACTCTGACTGCATGTTCTAACTAGTACAATACATTGGGCTGCCTATTTTGCTGACAATTTAATAGGGCAACATTTATTAATGGAGAGAAACATAACATTGAATTGATGCAGAAGTCACTCTCCACCCAGTTGCATTCCCAGCCCTTCAAGAATTCTAATACCAAACCTGACTGTCTAGAACTACTCTGTTCCATCTGTCCTAAAGGGCACTCCGAAGGCAAATGTTAGTTGTACAGAAACTTTCAGCTCTGAGTTTTTCCTCAAAAGCATCAACATTGGAGGTTTCCTCTATCTTGGCAGTTGAGGTTCTGCCATCATCTATGAAAACTACCACATCAAAGGGTGCCTCATCCCAGTGCTGGCTTAGCCCAAGCACAGCCAAGGATAAGGCTTAGTATACATGGAGCCTCAGGAGACTATACTATAATTGTAATTTAGTCTTTCTCTAAGAAAACTCAGCAGGATTCTGTGTCAAGGCCAGAATTACCCCAGGTCCCAGCCCCACAGGAAGTAGAGTACAAGAAATTGGCCAGGGTCTTATGAGAGGTGAGAGCCAAGAAGTTAGCAGCTTATTCTTCCAGTAGTACACCAAATGGGCACCAAGACAGTTTTACATTGCCTCCAGAGTTGATTTGGTCCCCTCCCAGATGCTTATGTATTTCCCTGTATCTTCCTCATTACCAGTCTTACCTCTCAAGTGTACCTCATTACGAGGAACGTACCTCATTTGGGGTCTTAAAAAGTACATGTTCCTCGAAGTTCCTCAGAGTTCCACATTGAAAGATTCTGTCAGACATTCAGTGTTAGGAATTTAAGTAAAATCCATGGTAAATAGAAATTAATCATACTAATTCATTAAAAGATCTTTATAAGTAAAATCAGCCTATTTTAACCATCCCATGACCTTCCTAGTTGAAGTTGTTGGTAAGCCATTAGTATGTGTTCCACATTTTGTCCATTTGTTCCACATTATGAGGGCTAGTGTTCCTCATTTTGGAGATGGAAGGTTAAGAGCTATGTTACCAGTAATGACAAAAGTGGTGGAAATAAGGTCCTTCCCTCTAGCAACAATGCAACAATTAACACCTCCCTTAATATGGCTTTTCAAGCCAATACCAGTAGCGCTATATTCAAGGTATTTGGTAGAGATTATCCAACTTGTCTATTCAGGAGTTAACCCAGTATTTGGTGCCATGTAGTAAAGTCCATTTGTATGCCACATATTTCCTCTCTGTCAGTTTATGTTTATTCACTGACATAAGCATTAACATTTTTTGAACCAGCTCATCTCCCAGGCTGTGGCAGCCCAGTACCAGGGCTTGCCAGGGTTAATGCCTGACTGTATGATGACACTATTCATTGCTTGTACAATTGACTAAAGTATCTGGCCAGTGATTTCTGCTAGTATAGATGCTGAAGCAGGCCCAAGACTTGGTGCTGGTGGAACAGTATGCAGTTGGGTAGTCCTTCTGTGGGCCATTTCAAAAGGGCTCTCTCGTTTTTTTTTTCCCAGACACTCAATCCACCAAAAGACCTAGAGTCACAAGAAGAGTCTGCCTCTTCTGACATAAAAAGTGAACAGACTCCTGTTCTGTAAACCCTCCTCCTTATTACCCCAGGTTTTGTGAACTTCCATTTAATGCAAGAAAAAGGAGTGTGTTACACAGACCCCAGCTGTTTACCCCAGAGAAGAGTGCAGGAAGTGTATAGGTTTAACCCCCAGGCATTCTGGGTGGTCCTTCCCTTGCTGGATATCCTAAAGGATGCCACCAAGGTAGCCTGTAACAGCCTGGACATGAACTCCAGTGCCTAGTAAATGAGAGAACATGTCTGATATATGATTGGTCATTCCGGCCACTTGACTCCAAAGCCAGACACAGCTATGTGTATAACAGCTCTGAGTGTGTCCCACTCCTCTGAATCCCACCATTCTTCTGTTCTACCGTATTCTAAGGGCACGTGATTATTTAGATCATATTGTGTATTTTCAAAGGACTCTAACCGATCAGATGCTCCATGAGGGTAAGGAGCTGCCAGAACAGCCACAGAAATACGTGATTTCTATTCAGGCTTCCACATGTTCTGACTTAACAAACCTCATTGATTGTCTCTGTGTTCTATAACATGGCTACTAGAACCATACCTGAAGGCATAGTGTTGCACTGGCATGTGTTTTTATAGCTCAACTGAGTTTGCCAAAAATGTGAGCAGGGGTCACAGCAAGCTTAGCAGGGTGGAGCTGGAATTGTCAAAGGTCAGGTTTTCTTCAACAACAACAACAACAGTACCTGCAGGGATTGAGGAAACTGCTGCTAGTCAGGAGACTGTAGGCAGTTCAAAAGGAGCCAGCAGCTTCCGTGAAGCCTTTATGAGCTGCTCCCCTCCAGAAGCAGTCAGGAGATGGCTGTCCTTCTACCTAAAAGAGTTATACAAAATCATACCGTACAGATGGATAAGGGATACAATATTCAGAGGTTACAAATCCCCCTTTATTGTATGTTGCCCACAACCATAGTGTCTAACTGATGCCCCACCCTGTCAATGATGACAGGCATAGTAGTAAGTCAGCACCCTCACAGGCAAAAGAGTTATCCAATTCACTGGATATTATTTACCAATGAGAGAGAGAGAGGATCCCTATGCATGACCCAGACTACTTGAGTCTGATTAGCAGTTCAGGCACTGTAAGATTTGGCTGAGGAAGGTAAAAATGAAGAGAAAACACTGGCTTGCTCACTTGGGGGGGGGGGGTCATGGCTGTTTTACTACACACAAGTGAAGACTTGAAGGTGACACAGCTGTAATTAGAGAAGTGGATTTGTCTTGCCAAGTTGGTGATGGTAGCCCTCAGTAGCATGTGGATGGGAGCAATCCCATGTGAGGGATGGCATAATATCCCCCTCATGGTGATACAGGTACCTGTCTACACCAAGGGATGTAGTTAGGCTCTAAATAGAAAACCTGTGATGGATGTATGAGTGATAGCCTCCACGATTGACCGGCAGCCCTATGGAGAATGAATGAACTGATTTATTGGGGAGGCTTGATGGACAACAGATAGCAGAGGTCAGAAAATACACACAAGGAAGCTGGCCAAGGGCAGTAGTCATTTTTGGTGGCAAAAATGCACAGGATCTTCTGCCCGTCTTGGATTTCCGTAGCCTTTGCCAGTGTGCAGTAAAGCCAAGATTTCAAGTAGTCTTGGTGCAGATGATCATTCCATGTCTGTCAAAAGGAAATTGAAAGTTGATGGACCTCCAGGGTGCATTACTTTTATTACAAGAGCTAGCCCTTCAGTCTCACCACAAGATGCTCTCCAAGTGCATGGCAGTAGGCAGCTCGCAGAAGTCAAGTTATCAACGTTTTCTCTTGCCTAGATGATTGGTTTATTGCTGTACAGTGCTAACAGCAGGTGACTGACCAAGCAAGTTATGTGATCAGAATGTTTGGTCCCCTGAGCATCACTATCAATATTTCCAAGTCATAGCTCTCCCCAACCCAGGTCATAATTTTCCTAGGGTAAGTTCAGGATACAGGAATTAAGAAAAAAATAATAGTCATGCAACCACTTATTTGGACTGAGGGTGGCACAGCAATGTTTTGCTCAACATTTTAGGCTGCATGACAGCCACCGTTGTCATGTTGTCACATGTCTATCTGCATATCCAACCACTACAATGGATGTTCAGGTTGCAGTGGCTTCACCACAAGTAGTTATTGTCCCTCAACATTATACTTGCATGCTAATGCAGGCAGCACCTGAAGTGGTGGCTCCACATCCCTCCTTCTTCACTGCAAAACACCCTTTTTTATTTTTGTTTGACAGATACTACTTTTCACATGCACCCAGACATGTAGTCGGTGTTGCATCAGTAATTTCTATACTTTGTATATTGTTTATACTCACAAAGTGTCTGCTATAATCTCTTTGTAAGTTTTTTGTTGCTAAATAATTTTTGGAGGTTTTCTCCCCAGGCATTCGCTGAGAAGGGGTCTTGCATGACCCAGTCAGACCATCACAGTAACCGAATGCAAATAAACAGAGAGATAAGCTCTCCACAGTGAAGACATTTCGTACATCCCCCTTCTTTATGGATTGTCTACCATGGGATAGGGAAGGTGCAGTCATAGGTTTATTGGTAAGCACTAGGTTAGCTGCCCTTGTGGGCCATTTTAAGCCTATCCACTTTCCCTCTTTGTGGTCAAAATGATCTTTTCTATTTGGTTATACAGCTCCAGGGTATAACTGCTCAGAGACATGTACCCCATCAAGAAGTGCAGTTGCTCATCATTTTCCTGGAGCTCTAGATCATTATTCTCTCCCTTCAAGCCTTCCAGATTGTGCTACCCAAGGGACCTCTTGCCATGCACACAGATATGTCAGTCATGCTGTATACAAAACAAACATGGCAGAATTCATTTTTCCCCTTTTCAGGAAGACAGGCTGCGTGACTAGGCCCTTACCACAACTTGTTAGTGTTAGTTCACATAATGGGGGAAGATTGTGCACTGGAAGCCAGTCTGCGTGGTCCCTTACTAAGACAAGAGCAAATAGAATTGTGTATATGTGGAACCAGCCAATAATAAACTTGTTTGCATAATTTTCAAATGCCAGAACTTCTACTCCCTCATTATGATATTAGCAACCAGATGAGAGATGTTACTGGTAGAAATATGGCTGGAAGACCATTTATTTGCCTACTCAGCTACATGTGTCATCCTCAAGGGAGTCTAGAAAGTCATGGTCAACAAATCCAAAGTGATCCTTTTAGCCTCTACTGACACCTTTCACCCTGAAGGGATCACTCGCATTTATTCCACTTGATGCATCCTATCTCACCTCTTTGGGAACACTACCCTGAACTCAGTATGGTCAAGCTGTCTGTGTGTTTATTTCCATTTCTGACTATACCCTGCAACACCAATCTCACAGACCAGTTCAGGGAGATACTAATTCTGTCTTCACAACCTTCCTTAAAAAAAAGTTGTGAGAAAAAATCATGGGTACACTTTAACCCTTGGACAAGCAGGGAAGGATTATAAATGGAGCACACTCTCCTGGAGCAGATAGTAAGATACTTAACTGAAGCCTTGTTCAAATAGATCTGCTGCTACTCTATTAAAGTTCACTTTGTGCCATTTGTCTTTCCTAACAGCTGCCAAAGCAAGTAAAGCCTTCTTAAAAAAAAAGGACCTTTTTACTTAAGACCCCTAGTGCAGGATCTCATACCACTCTGAGGTCTGCACTTTATTTTGCAGAAACCAAATAAAACCCCTTTTGAACCAGCTTCCACCACAGACTTTAGATGCCTGTGTTGAAGGTGATATTTCTGATAACCATTACTTCAGCCAAAAGGAGCTCAGAATAACAGACCTTATTGGCAAAGTTTCTTACATGACTTTTCATGACAGTATGACTTTTTGAACTAACCAACTCCTTCAGTTCTAATGTACTAACCAAATCAATTATAAACCAAACTTTTATCTCCCTGTGTGTTCCTGTACACTGCATGGATGTCCGCAGTATCTTGAGATTCTCCTTTAGCTGGACTAAGGAGGCATGAAAATTGTATCAGCTGTTTGTTTCCTTCCTTTGCTCCAGAAAGGAAATACTTGCTGGTTTCTCGAGTTACCGTCTCAATGTGAATTTCAGACTTATCAGTGTGGTCTAAGCTAAACACCTTTGCCAAACATTACAAGATGGCTGCAGTTTTCATGGCATACTCCTCCTTTCAGGCTACTGTAGAGTAGAACTTTTTTTTTTTTTTTTTGCTGGACCCACTCAGACGTATAGCTAGGAACTGCATTTTACAGGTTACAGAAATAGACCACTACTTATTGAATATGAAAATGTATGTACTTTTCATAATGCTAGCTGTGTAAGAAATACATCTATCTTCCATAATACATCCATCCCAACTGTTCCCTTGCTATGATTTGGGGTACTCGGCCAACTCTATATGTTTCCTCCCTGTATGAAGCAGAGAGTGGTCAGCACCACACATTTTGCTGTTGCCCTTTTCCAGGGTCCCCAGCTTTATGAATCTTCTGGATGCACTTTAACACACCAGAAATAAATGGAGAGATGAGAACCAAGCAGTATCATGAGAGTGAGGAGGTAGGACAACTGTTTGAAGAAGTTCCAGGTGTCCAGTGGTCCTAAAGTGTGTAGTCCTCTGAGTTACCAAAGATGAGCACACCTTACAGATGTTGCATTGTGCTATGTGCATACCTTTCATTTCTTTGCAGATTGAGTGAATATCTGCCTTAACTGAGATCTTTTTTTTTCAGAGAACAGGATCTCTGGGATGCCATGTTTGGAAAACATTGATTTTAGATATGAGCTAGTCACAGACCAGAATCTGTTTACTCACTTTTCAGAGAGACAGTAATCATGGAACTTGTTTCATTCAACACACAATCATCAGAAATGTTGCAATTTATCCCTAGAATGTGCAGTCTTAAGAGTTACATTAAACTACTCACAGCACATTTTGTGCATGTATTGATTTTTGAAATTAGCTGTTTAAAGCTGTGTACCTAACAGTCTCACATCATCCGTGGTGGTGCAGCGGTAGTGTTGTTGCCTCACAGCAAGAGGTGCTCTCGTTCGATTCTTGGCTGGAGTGCGGGGAGTGCCTTCTGTGTGGAGTCTGCATGTCCTCCCCGCGGTTTGGTGGGCATTCAAAAGACATGCCTAAATGGGCGTGCCTTCGTTGAAGGTTGAACGTCGAGCTGGCACCTCGGCATTCGTGAAAATCTACTGCCAATCATTAGTGGACCGGAGTTCTGCTGTGGCGACCCCTGACCGGGAAAACCCGAAAGACAAACAACAACAACCTAACAGTCTCACATCACAGTGACTTCCTGCTACTCTCCCCCTTTCCCATTAATTGTCAAGTCCCTTACTCCTGACATAAGTTCTAGGTAGTAGACCCTCACTGCTTAAACTAGCAGCGTCTCTGCAATAGTGGTCACACTACCTCAGGTGCCTCTCTCCACACTACTTTCGTCAAACATTTGGCACGCAACTGCTCAGCAGTATTTCATTTGCTTTTGTCTTAGCACTTCCCCAGAACATTGTACTCCACTCTTTCTAATATTGTCCATATTGTACTAGCCCCTCTCCCATAGCTCTGTGCATAAATTCCCCAAAGAGAAAGTTTTATCTGCTTACTGATATTTTTTTTTTCTTTTCAAGGAACTGCCGCAACCTGGGTCCAACCAGCTCTATTCGTCCTTGCTCCGCATGGGCTCACTCCGCTGCAGGCAACTTACCGGCAGAGTTTTTAAGACTAGCTGCTGAAGGAATTGCCTACCTAGTATTCATCCTTATTATTAGATCCATGTCGGAATACCAAGTACCTACCATTTGGAAAACTTCCCACATTATTCCACTTCACAAAGGAGGCAATTCAACTGATCTAACTACTGACTAGTTTTGATCCTATCTCCTCTATCTAAGATACTAGAGAGAATTGTACATAAGCAAATCATGGACTACCTATATACTAACAAGCTGCTAACCAATACTCAGCATGATTTCTGGCCATACCACAGTACTACCACTGCACTAATGTCATTTACTAACACTGTCAACCTTCATAGAACTAATAGTAAATGTGTACCCTCCATCTTTCTAGACACATCGCAAGCCTTCGATATGGTCTCACACAACAAACTTACAAATGCCCTCTCTGAGTTAAATCTGTCAGTCTACTCTTGCCTGGTTCCAGGATTACCTAACTGGGCATCAGCAAGCAGTACGTTGGCAACAGAATCTGTCACCTCTTCTTCCTTTGACCCTAGGGGTTCTGCAAGGCTCTATATTGGGTCCTCTACTCTTCTCTTTGTTTACAAAAAAACTTCATACCTTAGCCCCAAATGCCTCAGTCATTCAGTTTGCAGATGATTCTGCAGTGATATTTGCTGCTACTACCCCACAGGAACTACACATACTAACATAAGAGTCCTTCCTAGCAGTAGAAACTTTGCTAGCAAACTCCCACCTACTTCTGAACCCTAACAAACTCCTGCTATTCCTCCCACTAAAGCTACTGTACCCCTCCCCAGTTTCAACATTGTATCAACAAACAACACCATCATCTCACTGTCACCTCGCACCAAACTTCTGGGAGTTGAAATGGACAGCAACATGAGATTTGACATCTGCATATTCCAAACCATAAAAAGTACACAAACAACTTGGTACGCTTTATAGGGACAAACAGTAGCTTAAAAAAACACAAAAACTACTGTTGCCCAATTCCATCTGATCTCAACTCTACTACCTGCATCACTCATATTAACTAACCTAAGAAAAACTGATCTAGCAAAACTAAGCTGCTGTTGAAACAAAAGTGCCGGGTATGCAACAAACTCACCCTTTAGGTCCCACCACTGTTCAGCACTCAAACAACTCAACTGGTTAGAACTCCCCCAGCTTCTACTCTTTAACCAACTAACCATGGCCCACAATATCATCTGTCAACCGGAGAAAGCACTAGCCCTGCAAAACCTACTACAACCATACTCCAGTGCTAGAGCTCTACACTCTAGCAACAAACCCCTTATAAAGATAACCACAACCAACAATCTTGCTGGAGAAACCCTCTTCTTAAGTTGCGTAGCCAAAATTTGAAATGCACTACCTCCTTAACATATCATCCACCACAGCCTTGACTCAATTCACAAAAATGCTAAAAACTCACTTATCCAGCAAGTGGCTATGCCCATGCACTGCTCCCAATTAAACTCTCTCTCTCAGCTGATGCCATCACTTCTTCTAAGCTGACTTTAGTGCTCTATATACACATGGGTTTTTTAAACTCTGATAATAAGGAAGAACAATGTGCTTATAAAAACTGTATAGAGGGGTTCTGTTTCTGTATACAAGTTATATAATGTTGTATGGAATTTGTATCACTATGCTGTGATCGCGTAAGTGAACTCACTGTCATACTTGCATGTTAACAAACCTTTGAGTACATTATGTATGTATTATGTTGAGCTTTTCTCCCTGGGCCTCCGCTGAAAAAGGACCTGTGTCCAGTCGGACTTTCCAGGTAATCAAATGTAAAATAAATAAACATTAGCTTAGAAAATGCAAAGGAGTTGCATGGGGGGGGGGGGGTGATTGCAGAACTGTTTAAAAAAAATTAGTAAACATTCATTTGATGAAGTGGACTTTCATGGTTCATGTCTCACTGAAGAGTGATTTGGTGGTGTGAGAAAAAACTCATAGCCCTTTTAGTAGACAGTTAGCGTAGGAACATTTCAAACTCACTTAGTGTTAACAGCAGTAAAAAGATGTGACGTAGATATTAGAATGGTAAAACAGAAATTGTCAGGAAAAAAAACATACAAACATTTTGGGAGGGGGGGCAGTGAGCAGTCATCAGGGTATAGAAACATTACAGAAGAATGCTTAGATGGTGAAGTGAATTCACAAAGTAAAAATGAATTCCACCTGAGAGGAGAAAGCAGTGAGGCTGAAAAAGTATCAGAAGCAGAGCACCTCTTTTTGTAGTGTGTAATGGAAGAAAAGAGATGTGCCTTTATCTGTTTTTCTCTATCTCAGTCCCTAAGTATCATTCATCTCTTGTATTATTTTTCTTTATGTTTTACCAAAAGTATCACAGTCCTGATAGAGTTTGTATCATATGAGTGAGCTGCAAATGGTGCAAATGATTTGAATAATTTATTCTCCTTTGAAGATGGGAGAGAATTTTCCACTGCCTTCGGGAATAATTTCCTGTAGTTTTAAAGGGATCTTCTCATTTTAAGATTGGTGAAGAGTGACACTTTGCATTTTTTACATAATTATTGAAAATTATTTTTAACTACCTTAGAGGAAAGTGGACGAGACATTCATATTTTAACTGTGAATGGTTATTTGAATTATGAAGTACCACCTTATTCTGTGTTATAGAAGCATTGGGATTCATTTATTCTGACTTAAGCAGTTTCAGGGAAATTTATGTTATGTACCACTGTCAGGGTTTCAATTTCTGAAAGAAATATTTACAGGCATGAAATAGGAAGATGTTTAATTGTTGTCATGATTTTCTGACTGACATTTAAACCAATAAATGAGTTCTTCATTTGAAAGTAGTGATGACCTAGTTATTTATAGCGGAGTTTTCCTTTTAAAAAGTAAATGTTGTGAAGTTGTTCACTAATGGACTTTTCATCTAGACCCATGACAGTAATCAGAATAACAAAAAATCCAGATTCCTAAGGATGCGGAAAATGGCTTGCACATTTCCCGCATCAACCCTGAGACAGTAATATCAACCCTGGGAGTGCAACTGCCATAACTAGCTGTTTATTTCCATTGATGTGCATATTCCAGTGACACCACCAATCACTCTGTCTCACCTGTATAGCTAAATTCTCAAGTTCCTGTTCTTATTGACAGATGTAGTCTTGACAAAACCAGGGTATATCTTGTCTGTGATGCCAAGTACCCAAGTTCATTTACCAGTTTACCAGTCCGGCTGCTGGGAAACGGATTTGAGTACAAACTAAAAACGCAAGAAAAAAGTATACAGTTGGAAGGGAAGCATTAGCAACAACAAACGAAGATGGAGGCTGAAGGGGAGTCATATCAGGTAATCAAAATGTTTATTCAAGTACTGTGAAGAAGTAAAAGCTTTATTTTATAGAAAAAGTGGTAAACTGGAAAAGCCATCCTTGAGGTTGTATGGTCAAAAACAGTGACTGAGTTCAGTTATTCATGAGCTAGTTTCTTTCATGGCATGAGAAAATACAAGTTGTGGTTAAGTAAGATCCTCAATTAATAGTGAAGAGTAGGTGGGCCCAATCTGTTACTCGTGTCTGCATTTTATATCAAATTGTTGTTCGGCTACAGAGTGTAGAGCCTCATCTACTGCATACTGTTTGTAAGTGGAAAAAAGTAAGCCCAAAGTACTCTTGCACTGCACTTAGAAAAATGGTGTTATTTATCTTACCCATGATGTATTCAGCTATTTATCATTAATTTACGATTTGATAAAAGCAAGCAAATGTCAGTCGTCATCTAAGGAATGTGATATAGTCTTCAGAAAGCTCACATATTAGAATGTCAACTTGAGAAGCTAACTGATAACATTTTTGAACATTTTATCTGCTAAACAATTTTGGGTAGGCATCCACAGAAGTAGTGTCACTCTGCAAGTAAACTTTTCCCAGTATGGTAGCCCCAGTCCTTGGTCATCCCTGGTCCTTCCATAGATGTAGTCTCTTCTTGAACTCTCCAGTTTTTTCCCTTCCAAGTGCTTTGAAGTGCTCTTTTCTAAATAATCTCACACTGCTTATACATTTTGTGTAAGAATTTTCTCTGATAGTTTGAAAATTGTCATTTTTTTTCTCTTCTATTAGATCACACTACTACTTGGTCATTGTGGCTGTAAAAACAAGTGTCACGGGAAGCAAATGTCTGCTGCTGGTTCCCACTTAGTTTTTCTTGTCTGCCTAAGGCCTTTGCACAGTACAGCTAACAACCACAAGGGCCTTTTTTAAGTGTAGTCATGCATCTAAACATCTTTTTCAAGTTTTGATATCCTTGATAAGTGTATGCAGGGGCTTGAGCGATGAACCATTTACAAGCAGGGGCCTAGGAGATGAACCATTTACAAGCAGGGGCCTGAGAGATGAACCATTTATAGGCTGCTTGTGTCCATTAGAAACATAGGTGCCAATTGAGGGATGAATTTTCTGTTCCCCATCTAGTTTTCCAAGCTACAGTTGACTTAGGGTAGGGAGAAACTCTGCTTCACATGGATGGGTAGCCTCTTCCAGAGAAGAGATAGTCTCTGGGATACATACCTGTCTCTCCAGCAGGTCCTGTTTGTATTACAGGCAAGGTTTAAATCTTTAGAACAGGTAATTCTCATGTTTGTTTTGCAGATATTGCAGGAGGTCCATCAGAGTGGGTTCTGACGATGCCTTGTATGTCACGCAGAACACAATATCCATGGGACCTGACAACATACCAGGCTGCGTTCTACATGAACTACAGAATGAACTGGCACCCCACCTAAGCATCATGTTCAATTATAGCCTCACCTTAGGCTTTGTGCCCACTGAATGGCGCACAGGGACAGTTATCCCACTCCACAAAGGGGGAGCCACCACGGACCCTGGGAACTACCGCCCCATTAGCCTAACGAGCCTGGTCTGCAAGGCCATGGAACGTATCATCATGGAACTTCTAAACAAAGTCATCGGTAATCTCCAAACTCTGGACCCCACCCAGTTCAGGTTTGTAAAAGGCAGATCATGTCTCCTAAACCTGACTGACTATTTGAATCAGTCACCAAAGCTGTAGGCGAGGGTAAGGTGGTTCACACAGTCTATCTAGATCTCGCCAAGGCTTTTGACACCATCCCCCACTCTGGAATTAGAGATAAACTCACTAAACTAGGTATAAATCCCTATGTCACAAGATGGGTTGCCAACTGGCTCACTGACAGAACCCACACTGTGAAAGTAGCAGACTCCAAATCCGACTTCAGACCAGTGACAAGTGGAGTACCACAGGGTTCAGTCCTGGGTCCTCTCCTGTTTGGTATCTACTTTTCTGAAATACAGGCTAACACAGAAGGTCTTTGGCTAACGAAGTTCACAGATGACTGCAGACTAGGAACCGTAATTGAAACTCCTAACGATGTGGACATCCTACAAAAGGACCTCACTGAGACAGATGCCAAGCGTCAAAGCCATGGCCTCAAGCTCAATGCCAAAAAGTGCATTGTCATCCCCTATGGTAAAAACTCTGTACCCATGAGCTACCACATAGGTGGTAGACTACTTAACACTGAAAGTGTGATAAGAGACCTTGGGACACAGGTGGACAGTTGTCTCTCCTTTGATAGCCACATCGCCACAGTAGTCAAGAAATCCTTCTACGTGGCACATCTCATCGCAAAAGGTTTCTCATCCAGGAAAAAAGAGGTCATTGTTCCCCTCTACTTGTCACTCATTAGACCCATTATATAGAGTACAATGCCCCTTTTGGTATGTACCTCACAAGACATCTACAACAACTGGAAAGGCCGTAGAAATACCTCACAAAGAGGATTACCAGCCTCAAGCAGATGCCCTATGCAGACCGTCTTAAAAATCTCCAGCTTTACTCCATCGCATATCGCCTACTTAGAGGTGATCTCTGCCTAACATACAAAGCTATGTCAAACCCAGAGCTGTTCGACATGCTCCACTTAAAGAAATCCCAATCCCTCCGAGCTACTCGCTCTAGGGACCTAATCCTCATCACCACAATAAACAGAACATGCTGGAGGGATAGATTCCTGTCGCAGAGACATCCCATACTCTGGAACAAACTACTTATCTATATCAAACAAAGCTCCTCATTAGCACTCTTCAAGAATGATGCTTGGATGGGAAATAGGAAATTCATCCCGGGAATCACCTCTGTGGCTCTGCTCGACAGGAGCACAGGAAAATAATTTTCTTGGGTGGCGAAAGCCAGGTCACCTTTTTTGCTAGGCTTGTATAGGCCCTAGGGCTGATAGCCTAGTACCTATCTATAGACGTCCCCTCAATAGCCTGTAGGAAACAGAATGTAGGTATAGGGCCTTGAGACAGTCTGCAGAGGACATGTTACTTATGCCCTATATTCTTTTAGTGAGGAACCTCTGTGGAAGTTCCAGTTGTTGGATATGCCTGCTTAGGTACATACCAAAGAGGCATTGTACTCCATGATAGGTTTGATGAACGCCGAATATAATGGAACAGTGACTTCCCTGGACCTAGATGCCATACCCCCCTGCCCATAAGCTGCACAACATAGAATGATTTCCTCACTACTGTAGACACTTGATGGTCAAAGGCTAGATTACTGCCTGTGTGTCCCCAAGTCCCTGCCTTCTGGTTGTCAGTGTGGTAGTTTCCAGGATGACTTCTTGAAGGATACTGTTATGCATTTCCCAGTGTCCCGCTGCAGTCCATGGCACTGACACCAGCCATTTGTTGATGTCATTCCCTCCTGGAGAAGATTTGCAATCATCTGTAAACCTGACCAGAGGCAACCAACATTGGCCCTGATCTCAGAGAAGTAAATGCCAAAAGAGCTGTCCCAGGACCAATCCCAGAGGAGCTCAGCTTGTGACTGGCCTCTTTGTAGAGGTGGCCCCCCCATTCTAACTTCCTGGGTCCTATTTGTGAGCTAGCTGGCTATCCGCCAAGTGATATAAGGGTTCGTACTTAACCTCTTGAGTTTGTCAACAATGCCCGAGTGGGATATTGTATCAAGTGCCCTGGCCAACTCAAGCTAGGCAGTGTGAACCATTCCTCCCTTATCTACTCCCCTGATAATCCTCTCGAAGAAGTCCACCAAGCCGAGTAGGCATGGCCTACCACCGACGAAAAAAGGTGGATGTCTTACATCAGCTAAGTCATTTCTGAAACATTGTTGCCCATGTCCAGTGTCCAGTTTTACTTCGATGTTGATCTTAAGTGCTGGTTTGTCTGATATTACTTCATAGGCATGTCTTATGTGATCTGCTAACATTTAATCTATCTGTTCCCTTTCAGATCACTGCAAAGTACACAGTATCTCTGTCACGAGAATGACTATTCTCCTCCAGCTAGGTCCACCCTTTCAAATTACATATACGTTCCTGTGGTCTGTCTTAGCTTGGCAAACTACCATGACTTTGCCCCAGACACAGCCCCTACTTAACCAGTCAATAGTGATGTTTTGTAAACCTCAGCTAATAGGTCAGCTTTCTCAGTTTCCACGGAGAACCACTACACCAGAATCCTCCAGAACTGCATCTCCAGAATGTTCATTTTCCATAATTTTGGTTTTATCCTTTTGCTGGCAGTGAGCTGCTAACAGGCTGAAGGACTGAGTGACTAAAACATCCTACATGGTGCCTCAGCTGCAATGCTTTTATGGCCAAGAGGATGCCACTTCCTCACTTTCCCATCAGGGCAGCTTCAATTGTGAGAAGTTGTTAAGTGATATAGATAAAAAGACCAACTGGTTTACACCTGTGTTCGTTTACATCTGAAGAGAATCCAGATAACTTGCTTTATTCCTGAGTAGTCTTTTTGAGTAATCCCTCCAGTGTTAGATGCAGGTGAAGCACAACTGGGAACATACTGACACCACTGCCCCCATTCCAAGGAAAAGCCATTTACATCTTTTATCTGCCCAGGGACTCACTTTTCTGGGCAAACACTTCCAAGCCTGGTTCATCCATGTCAGAGTGGCAATAAAACAAACTCTGCTTCTCAAACTTATGACATCCTCTTTAATAGACAGGAGTCAAAGCAATAAGCAGGCTTAGGAAGCACGTATATGTATCCTTCATTGTTACTCTGAAGGAGCTGAATTGTATGACTCGAAAGCTATATTTCACTCAGTGCAGTGGGTTCCCTTGTGGTCTCCACAGCACACATATTACAGTGGATAGAGTGGTCCAGGGACCCACATTTGGCATTGTGACTCAGCATTAATATTGACTTAATCTAACTGCCTAAAGTGGGAATGTTAAGGCAACCTTTATGGTTACCTGTTCCAGGAACCTCTGTTGTTTGGACCAGATGTAATTGAGAAACTGAAGACCGTGAAAGAAAAAGATTAGAACCCCTTCAGCTGTGGAAGTGTGATGTCACCCCCCTTAAGAGAAATTGATTTCATCCAGACCTGTAAGGTCCACAAGAGGAGCAGCAATGAGCTTGTAGTATTTTCCTGGCTGGCAGCAGCAAGGTCATGGGGACAAGTTCTGGAATCCTCTGTCTGTTCACTTAGCCATAATAAGGAGAACCCTTGCAGGGCAGCCAACAACAGCTACAGAACAGAAGTCTAGGGTCCCGTACCATGTGCTGGAATGATATTGTCACAATTGCATGGTTCAAGGAGCTGGTAGCCAAACATTTATCACTTTACTCCCCTCCATCAGTCATATCTCTTGCCAGAGTGCCCTACACTGCAAAAAGCCACAACAAGGAAGTAAGTGTTAAAGTTCTCGCACTAGAGACCTGTCCATTATGTCCCTGAGGATTGGCAGGACATAGGAAGTCTGTCTTTGCATTTGTTCCTGCTGTTCACTGTTGTTAAAGATGGGGACATCAGATCCATGCTAGATTTGTGCATTTTCAATATTTGCATACTAAAAGGAAGTTTTAGCATCATTGAGTTGCACAACGTTCTCCCCTTGTGTTAGAGGAAGACATGGGTGATTTTTAGACCTCTAAGATCATTGTCTGCACTTCCTCTCCCCTGTCAAAACCAGACTTTTGAGTTCATGACATTGTTAGTTGGCCTAACCTTGGCTCCCCCGAGTTTCACACTGTGTGTGTGGTGGGGTTATGATAAGTGCAGTGTATGCCTGCTGGTGGAGTCTTGATAGATTAGTGCCCTTGTTCAGAGTTGCTTGGGAGGCAGACCTTGTCATGTTACTCTGGGTGTAAGGCAGAGGTCAAATCTTTGTTACGAATCCATTGCAGAATGCACATAGCCATACTGACATACAGCACACACAACTGTGGTAATTTTCAGGACCATCATTTCACTGAACAGCATCACTTTAAGCAAAAAAATGGGTACATAAAAGAATATCCCATACAGTTAATAGTGCTTCCTTTTGCCTCCGTTTATATCAGAATTAAAAAGCATAGTTGTAAGATTAGGAGTGATCATGCCACTGTGTTTGCATAATTGCAGGTTTTGCAAGATCTTAAACACTAAAAAAGTAATAAAAATGTTTGTTTTAGAACAAACATACTTTAAACGACTGCGCAGATCAGAAGACACCAAATGATGTGATGCACAACTTTAAAAAAAAAAAAAGTGTGGAGAGAATTTACATTTGAAAATGATTTTGTTTGATATATGGTAGTATAGTTGTATTTAAAAGACCTTGTTTGGTTAAAAGCAGTAATGGTGATTTTCCAAGCCTAGTATCTAGCAGCACTTTGGGGGGTTGGCATGGAGTCCCTGCTGTCCTGTTTTCATTGCTACCAGTTAGTTTGGTCTGCACTTAGTCCAGTTACTGTACTGTCTTCTAGCACTTTTTCAGCCTTTTGGGGGCTGCTTCATGGACTGCAGCTTTAAAGCTAAAGGTCACACTGCAGAACTTTTTGTAATCTCTAGTGTTAGAAACATCCTTTTATTTTTTTTTTATTTTTATTTTTTAGACACTGCATAAAATTGGTTAACATTCTCATTTTAGGAAGTCTTGATAATGTCCTTTATGAGGCAGTATGAGTTAATGCAACATCTTTCAAGGAGAAGCTTCATGAATGATGATGCTTTTGTTTCTCCCTTCCCAAATTAGAAGCTTTGTAAGTCCATAAGTACCATTATAAAACATTTTTCAGATTGCAGGGTTTGTAGTTTCCCAGAGGTTTCAATTTTGCAGGCTTTCTCCTTTTTTATAATTTCTCCTTGAAGTGCAAGTCTGTTCCAGTTATGTTTAGCATCGTTTCCCTACAGAATGATAGAAGAGAGATTGGATGGGAGGTGATGATGGTATGCTGGCAGTGAGCCCAGCTGCCCACAGGTGCTGCTGACCCTTGCATTTTATACTGATATCCATAGTTCTACAGCCAGCTTAGTAAACAGGGCCATCCCTTATTGCACAAATAACTCCTGACAAGTCGATGGATAGAATTTTACACACACACCTCCTCTTGGAGGTTACAGACAGAGTGTAGTTCTAAAGCAGAACTGCTTCTTAAACACAGTAAATGGAAAGTTTTTAAAATATATTTTTTGCTGACAAAGTCCATGGACAGAGTCACTTAGTAGTGTTAGACACAGTCAGGCACGGTGAGGTACATATTATGCTCAGCTTGGTTTAGGGCACTCCCAACAGCTAATAATACCCTCAATTATTATTCCTAGGATCAACATGATAGAGCAGCAGGCATCAAGACACATATAAGGTAACATCACTACTGAGGAAAATCATTTCCTCATGGAGGTGCTTAAGACCTATGGCAAAAACCTGTTTGGAAAAGAGAGTAACAGACAGGTAGGGCATGTTAAGTATGAGACCAAGTGTTAGCAGATTAACAGATTGCTTAATATTATGCACGTTCACACGATACTATGCATGCACCAAGAGTTAATCATGGAGCATGCAAAACTTTAAAAGAAAAATGCAAAAACAAAAAGAAAGCACCGCTTTTTGCAAGGAATACGCCCCCTGCACCCCCACAACCCCCCCCCCCAACTGTTGGCAGTGTGTATAGTTGATTGATCAACATCTGTTTAATCGACAAAATTCAAAGTACTATATGACAAAATTACTGGGGCCCATTTTATATATCTATATATATATATATATATATATATATATATATATATATATATATATATACTGTATGCATGTATGTGTGGATATATATATCAACACACCTACCTCTACAAGCCTTACACTCCCATTGCACACACACTACACATGTAAAACAATCACCACACTCAGCACCTGTACACACACACCCTCAACCACCTACCCTAAACTGCATCTACAACAACCAAACATGTAACAAAAACACATCTCTACCCTAAATCCTTAACTACTACACACTTACCTACATCTCTGAACATAACCAAACACCGACAACCATCTTCAACACTCACACACCACTACGTCTTAATGACACAGCACACTATACACACATACCGGGAAGTACTTACCGCACATTTGACATTGATTCGACAAAGTGCAGTTTCGACACACTGCACTTTCGTATTTCTGGTCTTGAGATATTTCAGTATTTTGAGCATTAGAAGTGAACCTATATATATATATATATATATATATATATATATATATATATATATATGTATATATATATACATACACGCACACATACACACACACACACACACACATATATATATATATATATATATATATATATATATATATATATATATATAAATACATACATACACACACACACACACACACACACACACACGTTTTTCCCTCCTTGCCTGTAGACCATCAAACCTACCTCAGTGTGTCTTGAGCTGATTCGTTCCACCTACACTGGGCATCCCCAGCACAGGGCAATAGCAACTTAATGGACCATTATCCAGAAATCTGTGGAGGGAGTTGTGCCCTTGCCAGCATCCTAGCAATGAGGGCAGTTTTCTTAAGGCCCTAAGCCCACACTATGTGACTAACTTGAGCAGGGACATTACTGTGGGACCTCCTTCACCATTCCCTTGCTTGTGTGTGTTTCCACCTGCAAGCATGGAGGTCTACCATCACCATCTTGTCACCAAGCCCTTGTCTATGGTTCTGGCAATTTTGGTTGGAATCAGTCTTCAACTACTGTTTATTTCCCCAAGTATGGGTGAGCCATTGACAGCTACTCCCTTGCATCCTCCTCTGAGCAGTTCTTTGAGCTCCCAAGCTGCTAGTTGAACATAGTTCTTCTGGGTCATAATCAGGTCACATTCCTTTATGCCACAGAAGCAGGCCTATTTGACCTCTCTTGTGTATTTTTTTTGTCTTTAAAAGCATTGAGTTACAGAAATTTGGGGATCTGAAGTTCTCAGTGTTAAATGCGTCATTACCCTCATTGAGGGATGTTGTTTTACACTTCAGGAAACTCACTTATGATCCCACTTTCTGAGTTTTGCTACTAGGCAACATTTATTGAAGGATTAAGATCTTTGAGTATGATGACTGAGTACACATATAAGAACATTTCACAATGTTTCTTTGCTTCTTATGTCTTCTATTGTCACATTTAGTTTTTCTGTTGTCACTTTAAGTTTTACCCTTCAGTTCTATCTTCTGGTGGATAGTCTCACCAAAATGAAAATCAGTCAGCAGTCTGCTGTTATAGTGATTTTACTGTAAAACAGAGAGCCGAAACCGGTACCAAAATAAACCATTAAACCAAAAAATTGGTACCAAACGGGATGAAACAGTGAAGCCACAGCCGGAAGCACAGGAGAGGTACTTTAATACACGCAACAGTATGAAAAAAACACGAGCAAACAGCACATTAACAAATTAATCACTTGCATTTTCGTTTAACAATACTTTATCAGATGTGGGTTAGTTCCAAACAGTGCCTACTTTAAATAGCAAAATGCACATGACATCACTGAGTGTTCAACAAATCATTGAAAAGACATAATGCATAAATAATCATTCAAAATTAAAACACTTCACTTTGTTGTAGAATTATATATAAAAACTGAACACCAGGATAAAGGAAAATTAAATGAACTGCCTATCAGAACAATGAATAAAAAGAATTACAAATGTTAAAAAATATAAAAAAGTATAGTATAAGGACAATATGTTAGGTCAAGTAGAATGACCTTTTAAGAACTATGTTTAAGGCAAGAGACTACCTGATTACATTCTTGACAAAGTGGAAGAAGAAGTTATTAGTGGTAGGACAGAAAGGTTCCAACCCATATTAGATAAAGGTATTGAACCAATTATTATAGGTAATGCAGAAAAAGAAGAAAACTTTGATAGAGCCTTGGTTATTGAGTACAATACCAGTTCTAAACAAGTAAGAGATATTATGGACAACGAATGGAATAGATTTCTGGCCTTTACTGATTTAGAGATGCTTCCTAAAGAGAAATTAAAAGCAGTATATAAAAATGCTAGTTCATTAAAAAACATTTTAGAAGTCAATCATGGGACAGAAATGCGGAGAAGCAATAAGAAACCTGGCACATACAAATGTGGTCGTTGCTCACAGTGTGAGTGGATTATTAATACAGGTGAAGTTATTTTAACAAGTAGGAATATAACTTTAACTTTAGCCGACTACCGGAGTTTATAAAAAGCGCAAAGAAAAAGAAAAGGACAGGCATCAGAGGCCCAAATCCGACGACGAGGCTTCCATTAGGCCTGTCACCGGTTCGCCAGTTCTCAGTGAGGCGCTTTCGCAGCCCCTGACACCCGCTACCTCAGAGCCACAGGCCACTTCTGACTCCCACGTGGAGCCGACTAGGCCGCTGGAAACTCAAGGTATTGGACACTCGGAAACTATTCCCTCAGATGGGTCCGGAGCCGCTGAGCAGGCACCGTCTTCTGAGGGTGTTTTCAGGCCTACACAGTTATATGTAAAACCAACTTCAGCTTCAAAGGCAAAGACTAAAGCAGCTCTAAAGACAAAGAAACAAGTACAGCATTCTCCTGGACAGGCCTCCATGCCTAAAAAACAGATGCTTAAAATGACCGAAGACCTAATTACTTTGATCAGAGGTTCCCATCCCCCTCCTGATAAGAAGCCTAGGCAAGAGATAGAATATGAATCTTCAGCTCAGGTTCCATTTCCTCTGATTCCTCTTCTGAACCGGAATATTCCCTTCTTCCCTATGAGGATTCTGATGCTGAAGAATCTATCCCTTCAGCCTCTCCTCCTGAGGATTATTCTTTTGGGGAGACCCTGCATATTATGAGGGAGCATTTCCACTGGGAGAGCCAAGATTACTCTGAATCCAAGAAAAGGCACAAAGACTTCCTTTTATTACCTCAGCACAGGCCCCTTGCTATTCCTCCTGTATTAAACATTGTAGATGATGTATTTTCAGAGTCCATTCTGTCTCCTGACTCTTCACCACCAGCTCCTGTTAAGCCAGACAGATACTACAGGGTTCCTGATTCACATAAATTTCTTTACAAAAACCCTGCTGCAGACCCAGAAACTATTTCTCAGGGTCCCAAGGTGGTCAAGGCTTCCACTGCAAAAAACCCTATCCCCTCTGATAGGGATTCAAGGGCCCTGGACATATGGGGGAAAAAGATTTATACTTTTGCTACCTTGGCTGTAAGAGCTTTACATTATCAGTTTCATATGCTTAAATATCAGCAATATCTTATGTCACTGCTTAAACAGAAAATGTTGACAAATTCAGAATGTGCAGAAAACAAAGAAATGCAGGATTTATTGCATGCTGCTGAACAAGTGGGAAGTATACTTTGCAATCTGGTTTTGATTCTCCAGAGGCCTCCTGCAGGGCCGCAGTTACAGGTTCTGTCATTAGGAGGCATGCTTGGTTAAAAGAACAGAATCTGCCCGATCATGTTAAACCAAAACTATTAGATGCTCCATTACAACATGATACCTTGTTTGGTGTTAAAGCAGAAGAGGTGTTGAAGAAAGTGGAGGACAAAGCTAAATCTATGCAAACAGTCAAGGATTTCTTACAGATACAAGCCTCCCAGATTTAGCAGGAACTGGCCTACAAAGTATAGGTCCTTTCCAGTGTCAGACAGGCCACAAAGAGGCAGATACAGATGCCCCAGAGGCAGATCACAGCCCCAAGGCTCATACAGGCCTAAACAATGGGGTGCTTCTACCTCCAAAAGTGGAGAGGAAAATTGACAGCCATACAGGAAACCATCTCAATGACTTCCTCCTGCCAGCACCAAGCACTTATCTTCTGGCAGCTCCTTTTGGGGGAAAACTAGCACTTTTTTTCACAAAATTGGCACATGATCACCCAGGACAAATGGGTCTTAAATATCGTATCTCGAGGCTACAGGTTCCACTTTCACACCCTGCCAAGGCCAAACGGTATGCCAGACCTGCCACGCAATCAATGGGCAGAGGCACAAAAACAAGTTTCATTCCTCATGGACATGAGAGCCATTCAGCAAGTACCACAGCAAGAGCAGGGACAAGGATTTTACTCAAGGCTATTCTTGGTACCCAGAAAGGACAAAGCCTGGAGACCAATACTGGACCTGTCTATTCTAAACACATTCCTGGATATTCCAAAATTCAAAATGTTAATTCTGCAGCAGCTTCTGCCCATGCTGGGCAAGAAGGCCTGGCTTGTCACTTTAAACCTAAAAGAGGCATACCTGCATGTCCCAATCAGACAATCATGCAGAAGATACCTCAGATTTATAGCTGGCTCAATGCACTACCAATTCTCTGCACTGCCCTTTGGCTTATCTACTGCGCCCAGGGTCTTCACAAAATGCCTGGCACCAGTAATTGCATTTTGCAGACAAAGAGGAATACAAATATATCCTTACTTGGATGACTGCCTTATTCACGTAGAGAACAAGGAGATTCTACTACAGCATCTGGCGTTTGTAAAAAAATTACTAACAGGTTTAGAGTACACAGTAAACGAAAATAAGTCAAAACTCATACCCTCTCAAGAGATAATTTTCCTGGGTGAAAGCTTAAATACGGCTGCCCAGATGGCTTATCTCACGTCAGACAAACACAGACAACTGACTACTTATTTCAAAATGTTGTCAACAAAGACCCAGTTATCTGCAAGAAAAATTCTGCAGGCTTTGGGCTTCATGGCATCCTGCATTCTACTAATTCCATATGCAAGACTGCATATGAGGAAACTTCAATGGTATCTAAAAAGTGTTTGGACTCAACATTGCCACAGCCTAGAAACAATAATTACCCTCATTCCCTGCCTGCAACAGGAGTTTCGATGGGGGGCAAAAGCCTGTCACCTCAACACGGGACAGCCATTCACCTTACCCACAACCAGGCAGACAGTGACAACAGATGCATCAGATTATGCCTGGGGGTGCCCACATGGCAGGAAGATGTATTCAGGGCACATGGTCTGCAAGTCAAATGCATCTACATATCAATCAAAAAGAGATGCTAGCTGTTCAGAATGCCCTGACAGCCTTCAAGGATCTACTTCATCCAGGACAACTACTGATAAAGACGGAGAATACTACAGTCATGTGGTATATAAGCAGGGGGACACGCATTCCTACCCCCTCTGCAGACTAGCCATGAACTTGTGGGACACAGCACTGACTTACCAAGTACATCTGCAAGCACAATTCCTGCCAGGAAGGATAAATACTCTGGCAGATGAACTAAGCAGAAACCTAATAGATCCTCACAAGTGGAAATTGGATCCACAAGTCTTCAGCATGATAACAAGAAACTGGGGATGCCCGGACATAGACTTATTTGCCTCTCCTCACAACTGCCAACTACAGAGATTCTGCACAAGGACTTATCACAAGCAAGCATGGAAAGTGGATGCTTTATCCTTCAGCTGGAAAAACCTAACCGTATATACCTTTCCTCCTCTGCCTCTCTTCCCCAAGGTACTCCTCAAGGTCAGACAAGAGAAGCCAAAAATAATACTGATTGCTCCAGACTGGCCCCGCCAGCAGTGGTACCCAGTACTAAAGAGCTTGTCTCAATTACCAGCTTGGACATTACCTCAAATTCCACACTTATTGACCCAACAAGACAGTATGATACTGCACAGCCAACTCAGGACCTTAAACCTGGCAGCATGGCGAATAATGTAGCCATTCAAGACACACCTCTCTCTAAAGCAGTGATGGATGTTATTTTGGAGGCCAGGAGGCCTAGCACCAGAAAATCTTATGCAGAAAAATAGAAGAGATTCTGTGCTTGGAACTAGGCACAAGGTATTGACACGACTGTTCCAAATATTCCTCAGATTTTGCAATACTTAACTGAGATGCTGGATAAAGGCCTTTCCTTTTCATCAATTAAAATTCATACCTCTGCCATTTCAGCTCGTTACAATACAGAACCATGTATTTTTTCTCATCCATTACTAAGGCAGTACCTCAGAGGGGCCAAAACACAAGACCTCCAAGGAGAGCACTAATACCTACATGGGACCTCAACTATGTCTTGGAAAAACTCATACTGCGTCCGTTTGAGCCAGCCTCTGCAGCTGATATAAAATTCTTATCCTGGAAAACAGCTCTGCTCCTAGCAATTACCTCCGCTAGACGAGTCTCAGAGTTACAGGCACTCATGGCTGTGGAACCTTTCATCATTTTCCATCCTGACAGGGTTTCTCTAAGGACAAACCCTACATTTATGCCTAAGGTAGTGTCCAGTGTGGCCCTTAACCAAACAATTCATTTGCCTACCTTTTACCCAAACCCACAGAATAAGGGTGAGAGACTTCTGCATTCTATGGACATTCACAGGCAGCTATGCTTCTGCTTGGACAGAACCAAAGCTTTCAGAAAGACTGAACAACTTCTAGTGGCATATGCTGCAGGGTCACAAGGAAAGCCTATCTCGAAACAGACTATTTTAAAGTGGATAGGCCACTGCATTCGTTTCTGCTGTTCACAGCATGGCAAATCAGTGCCTAAGGGCATTAGGCCACATTCGACCAGAGCAGCAGCCACTTCAGCAGCCTTCCTTAGAGGAGTACCAACCAAAGACATTTTAGAGGCTGCAACTTGGAGTTCAGTGCATACTTTTACAAAGCACTACCACTTACCTCTCTACTCAAAATCCAGGGCAGGCTTTGCCACTGAAGTTCTGCAGGGCCTGATAGCCTAATCCTATTTTGCACCAGCCTCCCAACCTTAGCTTTGGGATTCAACCCAATTGTAATGACTGCAGCAGTGAAACACGATGAACATAGTAAAGTTATGTACCTACCATAAATGTAGATGTTCGAGTGTATTCACTGTTGTAGTCCAGGTTACCCTCCCACCATCCCCCTTTTCCTTGTTGGGACTTATCTGCACTTCTCTATTCTATACAACCTATGTGGTGTATTTGCTTGTAGATGAAGGAAAAGTTGATTTTTGTGTAGGCATGCTTATTGGCATAATTTAGCCTACCATTTTAGGGGCACGAAAAACTGAAGAAAATGGCGTCTGCTGCATCTTTTATACCCCTGGCGCACTGACGTCAGGGAGGAGGCGACAGCAACCGACGCTGGACCTAGACTTTGGAACACGGGCCAACTGCGGGTAGCCTGCCAGCAGGATAACCCAATTGTAATGACTGCAACAGTGAATACACTCGAACATCTACATTAATGGTAGGTACACAACTGTACTTTTCATCCCGTTTGGTACCAGTATTTTGGTTTAGTGATTTTACTGTACTACTGTCCTTTTCTGAGAATTAATGAATTATATTCTACACCTTTATTATTTTTTTTTAAGTATGCCATTGTAGAGGAAGAAATGTTTCAGTTTTGATATTTGCTTCATAGTCAGGGTCTGAGACTGTAACATTTGCCTTTTGTTTTCTTCAGTGCGTGAGTCAGCTGCATTTCTTCTTGACTAGCTTGAACTTGAACTTAATGTTATCAAGAAGTGAGCACAGCATTTTGGCAAAGTTATGCTAGTAGGAGTTTTCTATTGCTATGGTATTTGGAGGGTTACAGGAGTCCCAGATTTTTCTTTATAGCTGTTTCTGTTGATCTCCTTGAATATCTAATGAGTAAAACTGAACTATTATGTGCTGATAATTTGGCTAGAGTTGGTTAGTTTGCACATCCAGAAATCGCATACTGTTTTGTTGACCATAAGCTAGCATATGTGAGCATTTCTTAATACTGGTTAGTGAAAGAACTTTTTCTTACTTGTGTTTCACTGCATCGTTTACAGTTTGTGTTTAGGGTAACTTACCGTAGAGTATGTTTGACATCACATTTTAAATGTAGTTGTTCAGTGATGACATTCAGATATACTATTTTAAAATGCAAATAGTTTTGTGTTAATGTTTTCCATATTAGTATATCACTACCGTTCCCTCTTGTAAATTTCTTTGGTAGTATAATACTCTAGTAAAGTTGACAGTAAAACAAAGTCAGGATGTGCTAACACGATCTAAATTAAAAGAAATGCCGTTGACTAGTTTATAGTGTAAAGCTGTATTCTTTGGAGTGTGAATGTTTACAAACATTACGTTATTAGTGGCACTACTTAAATTAAATCAGAAGAGTATTTTTAAAAGTAAGATTGGAAAGATTATAAAGCTCATCTTATCCAAATGCTTTCTTGATGTCTGTGGCAGTTAGGCATTTTTGAGACAGGCCTTTCTTCTAACTGCTGAATCCACAACTGTAAGCATCAGCCACAGAAAAGCTAGGAAAGCAATGTCATATTTAGAACTGGAAAGTTAATTCTGTATAGTTGCCACCTTTTTCTGTGTCTGTCATGTTCTATTGTATGCCTGTTTTTGAATAAGTCAGGAAGTGTTGCTTGTTTACCTACACAGATGTAGTCATCGTAATTGCATACATAATTTACAAATTTGAGTATCTTTTTTGATATTATATGCATTTGGATTAAGGTCCAGGTGTATAGTTTGTAAGATAAAATTGTTGTTTGGGACACAGTCATGTTATTGGCATATTAAGCAATAAATTAGTCTGATTTGTTACCAGTCTTATGCAGCAAATGCAAAATTATATTTAATCTATGTAACTGATTCCTTTTACATTACGAAATCACAAGAACACCAAAGTGGTTATCGTACCAATCATGGAACCAAAATAGATTTTACAGTGCAGCTTTTTGGGCTTTTAGGTTAACATGAGCCCTTTCATCGGGCTGTCTGAACTTCAGTACTTAAGTACAACATATTTTAGTTGTCATTCACCAGACCCCAACATATTACATGCACACATATGCACACACACAAACGCTGTTTTTCTTTTGCTTCCATTTTTGTTGTCAACACAGTAGCACAAAGCAGAATCATTATCAGAGAATGTATTACTCGTAAAGTTGATAAGTACTCCTTTTCTTTTTGTTGATCCTTGCCTCCTGTGGTCATTCTTCATTATGTATAATTTCAAGGAAAGTTATTGTTCATATGTTGGTCTAGATGTTTGTGGAAATCTAGTCGACTTATGTGTCCTCCGACAACCTACAAATGTTACCCTAATATTTGATTGTAGCTCTTTGGCATCAGTACCCCTTACCATAAAACAGCACAGCATGCATTTTGTGTATCTTGGCACTCAGCCTTTTGCTTGTGGGACATGTAATTCCAGTTGTAATGCATTCTGCTTCTTTACTACAACCCCACTTTTAGAGCTACCATCAGCTATATAATTACTATCTGCATAAACCAGACACAGAACATCTGCAGCAGTTACATTCAGGACACTTAACATATGTATTAAAGAAAACAGAGTCCCAACAAGAGCTTTGTGGTCTCCATTTCTTTCTTTCAAAAACAGGTGAGAAGGATATTCATATACATTATCTGATACATGTTTGTTGTAATGCTTTGACAATAGCAACTGTGCTTCCAGATTCCATACTGGAACATGATGTCACTCTGTAACATGCTACAAGGTTTAAGTAAGTATTAAAGATGGTTATAACATCTGTCCTTGTCAGAAACCTCTCCACTGTCAGTTGTTACTGTAATCAAGACTGTCTGCTATGAAGCTATCTAAAACCATGTTACACTTTATCCACATTACAGTTCAGTTACACACAGTTTATTAACTGCTGGCATGTATTGTTTTTAATGCCTTCAGACGTCTAAGGCAGCGGTTTGATGAAGTAATTGTTTTACACTAATTCTTGGTCCCTCTTAAGCATCAGCATTGTGGAAAGTTGCCATCCTTAATGGATGTATGTTATCATTTAGTGCTGTTTCACCTAACTTTATATTTGTTTTATTTCTCTGTTAAGTTTTTTCTATATGCCATTGTAATCTGATTGTCAGAACTATTGTCTTCACAGGCATTACGGAGAGCTAGATTAATCTTCAGTGTGCTACTGTAATAGTTAGCAATATACGTGGGTGTCAGTAGTAGAATAAGGGGAGTATTTACCAAATTTCCCCAAATAGTCAAGATATCTATATGTATGTGTGATGGCCTCTCTTTACCTTGGGCTAGTAATCAAGGAGACTCGATCCTCACCACTGACACTGGTGAGAGACTGTAACTAAAAACAGAAATTAATTTACACAGTATTTTCAAATGCAGCTCTCCGCATCAAACACAATTTCCCCTAAGAGCACACAGAGAACATGGTCCACTGTGACTAGACTCTCTCTCTCTCTCTCTCTCTGTCCAGATCCCAAACAAGATTCACTTTGGAGCACTGTGTCCCAGTTCCAAGTAGATGGCACACCCACACATGGATATTTGATTTTCACACACACACACACACGCACACACACATACTCTCCTGAGAAAGGCTGGTACAGCTTTACTAGCTGTACCCCTTCTGCCAAGACTATAAGGTAACCGTGTTGCCACCAGTCAACCATTGTTAGGCTCTTACAAGAGTATCCAGTTATACTGAGTAAGATCAATGCTTATGTAAATGGTAGAGTGTAACTAAAGAGCCAGGCTTTTTGAGTGACCAAGGTGTCACTAAAATAAGCACAGATTCTCTCAAGACATTAAAAGTATTGTCTAAAAGACCAGCTTCAGTGGAAGGTATAAAATATTTAATAATAAAATAGAAAACATGAGAATATTATATATCAAAGTACAATAAACATCAGAGTTTCAGTCACAGGATAAATAAAAATAACAGAGTTGGACAGATTCATACAGATGTAGAAAAACACTACTAAACTAATCTCACTGTGTTTCCTGACTGTCTAAAGAATAACTGTTACCTGGCTAACTTAATACAGTAAGCAAGATAGGATGCTGAGATACTTCCATAAGGCAAGGTGATGAACTTCCAACTAACTGAACTCAACTAACTGTGGTAAGTGTCAGAGATCATTTATATATCAGGTTCCAAATGAAAACAAAACAAACTGTTGGGAGAATTCCATCATCTAAGTGCTGATTATAGAATGACATCACATTTGATCACCTGACTCTAGCACAGCACACACTCAGAGCCTTGCCAAGATCTGCTGCAGTATTTGAAAGCTATAGAACAATTTCAAAACCTCTACTCTTCCCTTCCAGAATTCTTTGTTTACACATAAACATTTAATCAGTTATAATAACACTGTTGATTTATTTTAACACAAGCATCTGTACAAGTCAGTGTGATAGTCAAATGATATAAAATTATTTACAAAACTCCAGCTAACTATGCTGGCATGTGTTACACATGCACTTCCCTATTATCCCTGGTGTAGATGGCAACCCCTTACACCCCCCCCACCCCTTTGAAGACTCAAGCTAATTTTTCAAGTGACCCTGGAAAAATGTTGCTTGATAGAAATGGGCCTGTCTGGGAACACATGAACCTATACGCTGTCTTTTGAGCCCCATCTGCATTGGCATTGCTATAATCTGGATTGGTTCACAGACTGGGGTCCATACTACCTTATTTGGCCTGTTTTTCCTTGTCAGGTCTCTGAGGGGAGCAGCTATTGTACTATAATTGGGAACAAACTTTCTGTAGATCCCTGCTGTCCCCATGAATGCTTTCACCAGTTTTTTGGGAACAAGGGCAGGCCATGCCTGAATAGCTTCTACTTTGGCAGGCTCTAGACCAATCTTACCACTCCCCACTCTCTGTCCCAGCTAGGAGAACTCTGCCATACCCACCTGACACTTAATGGGCTTTTAATGGTCAACCCTGCCCTTTGCAGTCTAACCAGGACCTCCCTGACATTCTGAGGCTTCATTACATTAACGTAGTACAGTTTGTGCCTCTGACTCCTGCCTAGCAAGTTTACCATGTAATTAACAATGCTTATCTTTCTTACCACATTGAAGGGTCCCTCAAAAGTGGCCTGCATTTTACTGTGTCTGACAGGAATGAGGACCTTAATCTCCTTTCCTACAACATACTCTCGGACTCGAACATTCCTGTCATACCAGACCTTTTCTGCTGTTGGGCTCCTGCCAGGATGTTCTTCATGTTTCACTGTTGCAGTCATTACATTTGGGTTATCTGCCTGCAGGTAGCCCTCAGCCAGCCTGATTATCAAAGTTTTGGGTTCTGTGTTGGATGCTGTCTTTTCTTCCTTGACGTCAGATAGTCAAGGGTATAAAGCATACAGCCGATGACATTACATTAGTCTTTCTTGCCGTGTAGGTGCCCAAAGCAGAAGCAGTTCGCAAGTGCTGCTCAGCCGACTCCTGAAATTTTCGTTTTCGAGTTTCAGAACCGAAGTCTTCAAGAAAGCTAAGTACCCCATTGGGGACCCTTTTTCTTGTTCTAAACCGATGCCAGTAAAAGTTAACAATTGTATTACCTGTGGAAAGCAAATACCTCATAAAAATTTTCATTCGTACTGCATTCCTTGCCAAGGCCCAGACCACGACGTTCCTCGCTGTCAGTTTTGTGCCTTATTCAATCCTCTAACTATTCATCATCGGTCCATTTTTGCAGCAAACTATTTCGGTACTTGGTTTAATTATCCAGAAATTGCTTCGGTAAGCTATCCGGCTACTGACATTCTGAAAAAAAAACGTAAAGATAAAGATAGAGACAGACCGCATAGCTCCAAAGCTGCCGACGACACTTCCATTAAGCTAGTCGCCAGTTCGCCGGTACTCAGTGATGTGCTTTCACAGCCACTGATACCCGCTACTTCAGATTCGCAGGCCTGTACTGAGACCCATTCGGAGTCCGGTATGCCGCGAGATGCTTCTTCGACTATGGAACCTGTGGATGTCTCTACCTTGGATGGGTCCGGAGCCGCTGTGCAGGCACTGGCTTCTGAGGGTGTATTCAGACCTATGGACTTGCATTTCAAACCAACGCCATCTTCTTCTTCAAGGCCTAAAACTCGACCCATGCCTAGAAAACCGATGTCCAAACCACATGGTCAGGCCCATATGCCTAAAAAACAAATGATAAGAATGGCTGAAGACCTTATTACTCTAATTAGGGGAAGCCAGCCTTCTCCCTCTAAGAGAACTAGAACTGATTTTCCTTCTGATTCTTCTCATCAGGATTCTGAAATTTCTGTTTCTTCTGATGACCAGGATTTGCCCTTATCTTCCTACCCTCTGCTTCCCCTCTAGAAGATTTTTCTTTTGGTGAAAATTTGCACACTCTTAGGGAGCATTTCCATTGGGAAAGCCAGGATTACTCTGACTCCAAAAAGAGGCTTAGGGAATTCTTACTCCTACCTCAACACTATCCCTCCTGTACTGGACATTGTAGATGATGCCTTCTTGCAATCTAGCCTGGCCCCAGACACTTCCAGCTCCCAGGAAACCTGACCGGTATTACAGAGTACCTGACTCTCACAAGCTCCTCTTTAAGAATCCTACTTTGGACCTAGAGGCCATTTCACAGGGACCCAAAAGCATTAAGGTTACTGCTGCCAAAAACCCTACCCCTCTGATAGAGATTCCAGGGCCCTGGACAGATGGGGTAAGAAGGTATACAGATGTTCATCATGTTTCACTGTTGCAGTCATTACAGTTGGGTTATCCTGCTGGCAGGCTACCTGCAGTCAGCCCGAGTTCCAAAGTCTAGGTCCGGCATCGGTTGCTGTCACCTCCTCCCGGACGTTAGTGCGCCAGGGGTATAAAAGATGCAGCTGACGCCATTTTCTTCAGTCTTTCTTGCCACACGGTGCCCAAAGCGAAAGCAGTTCGCAAGTGCCGGTTGGCCGACTCCTGAGATTTTCAAATTCGAATTTCAGATCTGAAGTCTTCATTAAAGCTAAGTACCCCATTGGGGAAACTTTTTTCTTGCTCCAGACCGATGTCAGAAAAAGTTAATAATTGTATTTCTTGTGGGAAGCAAATACCTCATAAGGATTTTCATTCTTACTGTATTCCCTGCCTAGGCCCTGACCACGACGTTGCTAGTTGTCGATTTTGTGCTAGAATTAACCAAAGCACTCTTAAGCATTGGTACGATTTTGCCTTTCATTACTTTGGCAGAAGATTCAATTATGTAATGCCGTCAGAACAGCCGACTACCGGAGTTTATAAAAAGTGCAAAGAAAAAGAAAAGGACAGGCATCCGAGGTCCAAAACCGATGACGAGGCTTCCACTGGGCCTGTCGCCGGTTTGCTGGTTCTCAGTGAGGTGCTTTTGCAGCCCCTGACGCCCGCTACCTCAGAGCCACAGGCCGCTTCCGACTCCCACGTGGAGCCGACTAGGCCGCTGGATACTCAAGGTATGGGACACTCGGAAACTATTCCCTCAGATGGGTCCGGAGCCGCTGAGCAGGCATCGGCTTCTGAGGGTGTTTTCAGGCCTACACAGTTGTATGTAAAACCAACTTCAGCTTCAAAGGCAAAGACTAAAGCAGATCTAAAGACAAAGAAACAAATACAGCATTCTCCTGGACAGGCTTCCATGCCTAAAAAACAGATGCTTAAAATGGCCGAAGACCTAATTAGTTTGATCAGGGGTTCCCATCCCCCCTCCTGATAAGAGGCCTAGGCAAGAGATAGAATATGAATCTTCATATCAGGTTTCCATTTCCTCTGATTCCTCTTCTGAGCAGGAATATACTCTTCCTCCCTATGAGGATTCTGATGCCGAAGAATCTATCCCTTCAGCCTCTCCTCCTGAGGATTATTCTTTTGGGGAGACCCTGCATACTATGAGGGAGCATTTCCACTGGGAGAGCCAAGATTACTTGGAATCCAAGAAAAGGCTCAGAGACTTCCTTTTATTTCCTCACCACAGACTCCTTGCTATTCCTCCTGTTTTAGACATTGTAGGTGATGTATTTTCAGAGTCTGGTCTGTCTCCTGACTCTCTAACACCAGCTCCTGTTAAGCCAGACAGATATTACACGGCTCCTGATTCACACAAATTTCTATATAAAACCCTGCTGCTGACCCAGAAACTATCTCTCAGGGTCCCAAAGGGGTCAAGACATCCACTGCAAAAAACCCTATCCCCTCTGATAGGGATTCAAGGGCCCTGGACAGATGGGGGAAAAAGATTTATACTTCTGCTACCTTGGCTGTAAGAGCTTTAAATTGTCAGTTTCATATGCTTAAATATCAGCAATATCTTATGTCACTGCTTAAACAGAAAATGTTGACAAATTCAGAATGTGCAGAAAACAAAGAAATGCAGGATTTATTGCATGCAGCTGAACAAGTGGGAAAGTATACTTTGTAATGTGGTTTTGATTCTCTAAACGCGGTGGTAGTGCTGTGGTAGCGTTGTCGCCTCACAGTAAGACGCTGTCCGGTTCGATTCTCAGCTAGAGTGTCTTCTGCGTGGAGACATGCGTGAATGGGCGTACCTTAGTTGAAGGTTGTGAGTCAGGCCTGGCAAGCCGGTACGTAAAAATCAACTGCCAATCATTAGCGGACCGGAGTTCCGCTGTGGCGACCCCTGACCGGGAAAAGCTGAAAGACACAAACAAGAGGCCTCCTGCAGGGCCGCTGTTACAGGTTCTGTCATTAGGAGGCATGCTTGGTTAAAAGAACAGAATCTGCCCGATCATGTTAAAGCAAAACTATTAGATGCTTCATTACAGCATGATACCTTCTTTGGTGTTAAAGCAGAAGAGGTGTTGAAGAAAATGGAGGACAAAGCTAAATCTATGCAAACAGTCAAGGATTTCTTACAGGTACAGCCTCCCAGGTTTAGCAGGAACTGGCCTACAAAGAATTGGTCCTTTCCAGTGTCAGACAGGCCACAAAGAGGCAGATACAGGCACCCCAGAGGCAGATCACAGCCCCAAGGCTCATACAGGCCTAAACAATGGGGTGCTTCTACCGCCAAAAGCGGAGAGGAAAAATCACAGCCATACAGGAAACAGTCTCAATGACTTTCCCCTGCCAGCACATAGCACTTATCTTCTGGCAGCTCCTTTGGTGGGAAAACTAGCACTTTTTTTACACAATTGGCACATGATCACCCAGGACAAATGGGTCTTAAATATCATATCACAAGGCTACAGGTTCCACTTCCACACCCTGCCAAGGCCAAACGGTATGCCAGACCTGCCACGCAATCAATTGGCAGAGGCACAAAAACAAGTTTCATGCCTCATGGACATGAGAGCCATTCATCAAGTACCACAGCAAGAGCAGGGACTAGGATTTTACTCAAGGCTATTCTTGGTGCCGAGAAAGGACAAAGCCTAGAAACCAGTATTGGACCTGTCTATCCTAAACACATTCCTGGATATTCCAAAATTCAAAATGTTAACTCTGCAGCAGCTTCTGCCCATGCTGGGCAAGAAGGCTCTGCTTGTGACTTTAGACCTAAAAGAGGCATACCTGCATGTCCCAGTCAGACAGTCATGCAGAAGATATCTCAGATTTATAGCTGGCTCAATGCACTACCAATTCTCTGCACTGCCCTTTGGCTTATCTACTGCGCCCAGGGTCTTCACAAAATGCCTGGCACCAGTAATTGCATTTTGCAGACAAAGAGGAATACAAATATATCCTTACTTGGACGACTGCCTTATTCAAGCAGAGAACAAGGGCATTCTACTACAGCATCTGGCGTTTGTAAAAAGATTACTAATAGGTCTAGGGTACACAGTAAACGAAAAGAAATCAAAACTCATACCCTCTCAAGAGATAATATTCCTGGGTGCAAGCTTAAATACAACTGCCCAGATGGCTTATCTCACACCAGACAAACACAGACAACTGACTACTTATTTCAAAATGTTGGCAACAAAGACCCAGTTATCTGCAAGAAAAATTCTGCAGGCTTTGGGCTTCATGGCATCCTGCATTCTGCTAATTCCATATGCAAGACTGCATATGAAGAAACTTCAATGGTATCTAAAAAATGTTTGGACTCAACATTGCCACTGCCTGGAAACAGTGATTACCCTCATTCCCTGCCTGCAACAGGAGTTTCGATGGTGGGCAAAAGCCTGTCACTACAACACGGGACAGCCATTCACCTTACCCACACCCAGGCAGACCTTGACAACAGATGAATCACATTATGCCTGGGGGGCCCATATGGCAGTAAGATGTATTCAGGGCGCATGGTCCGCAAGTCAAATGCATCTACATATCAATTAAAAAGAGATGCTAGCTGTTCAGAATGCCCTGACAGCCTTCAAGGATCTACTTCATCCAGGACAACTACTGATAAAGACGGACAATACTACAGTCATGTGGTACATAAACAAGCAGGGGGCACACATTCCTACCCCCTCTGCAGACTAGCCATGAACTTGTGGGACACAGCATTGACTTACCAAGTACATCTGCAAGCACAATTCCTGCCAGGAAGGATAAATACTTTGGCAGACGAACTAAGCAGAAACCTAATGGATCCCTACGAGTGGAAATTGAATCCACAAGTCTTCAACATGATAACAAGGAACTGGGGATGCCCGGACATAGACATATTTGCCTCCCCTCACAACTGCCAACTACAGAGATTCTGCACAAGGACTTATCACAAGAAAGCATGGAAAGTGGATGCTCTATCTTTCAGCTGGAAAAACCTAACAGTATATGCATTTCCTCCTCTGCCTCTCCTCCTCAAGGTCAGACAAGAGATGCCAAAAATGATACTGATTGCCCCAGACTGGCCCCTCCAGCACTGGTACCCAATCCTAAAGAGCTTGTCTCAATGCCCAGCTTGGACATTACCTCAAATTCCTCACTTATTGACCCAACAAGACAGTCAGATACTGCACAGCCAACTCAGGATCTTAAATCTGGCTGCATGGTGGATAGTGTAGCCATTAAGACACACCTCTCTATAAAGCAGTGATGGATGTTATTTTGGAGGCCAGGAGGCCTAGCACCAGAATATCTTATGCAGAAAAATGGAAGAGATTCTGTGCTTGGAACCAGGCACAAGGCATTGACACAATTGTTCCAAATATTCCTCAGATTTTGCAATACTTAACTGAGATGTTGGATAAAGGCCTTTCCTTTTCATCAATTAAAATTCATGCCTCTGCCATTTCAGCTCATTACAATACAGAAACACCTATTTTTTTCTCATCCATTACTAAGGCAAGTACCTCAGAGGGGCCAAAAACATAAGACCTCCAAGGAGAGCACCAATACTTGCATGGGACCTCAACTATGTCTTGGAAAAACTCACACTACCTCTGTTTGAGCCAGCCTCTGCAGCTGATATAAAATTCTTATCTTGGAAAACAGCTTTGCTCCTAGCAATAACCTCCGCTAGACGAGTCTCAGAGTTACAGGCACTCATGGCTGTGGAACCTTTTATCATTTTCCATCCTGACAGGGTTTCTCTGAGGACAAACCCTGCATTTATGCCTAAGGTAGTGTCCAGTGTGGCCCTTAACAAAACAATTAATTTGCCTACCTTTTACTCAAACCCACAGAATAAGGGTGAGAGACTTCTGCATTCTATGGACATTCACAGGCAGCTACGCTTCCACTTGGACAGAACCAAAGCTTTCAGAAAGACTGAACAATTTCTAGTGGCATATGCTGCAGGATCACAAGGAAAGCCTATCTCAAAGCAGACTATTTCAAAGTGGATAGGCCACTGCATTCGTTTCTGTTATTCACAGCATGGCAAATCGGTGCCTAAGGGCATTAGGCCATATTCAACCAGAGCAGCAGTCACTTCAGCAGCCTTCCTCAGAGGAGTACCAACCAAAGACATCTTAGAGGCTGCAACTTGGAGTTCAGTGCATACTTTTACAAAGCACTATCAATTACTTCTCTACTCTAAATCCAGGGCAGGCTTTGCCACTGCAGTTTTGCAAGACCTGATAGCCTCTCCTAATCCTATTTAGCACCAGCCTCCCAACCTTAGCTTTGGAATTCAACCCAATTGTAATGACTGCAACAGTGAAACACGATGAACATAGTGCAGTTGTGTACCTACCATAAATGTACATGTTCGAGTGTATTCACTGTTGAAGTCCAGGTTACCCTCCCACCATCCCCCTTTTCCTTGCTGGGACTTATCTATACTTCTCTATTCTATACAACCTATGTGGTGTATTTGCTTGTAGATGAAGGAAAAGTTGTTTTTTGTGTATGCATGCTTATTGGCATAATTTAGTGTACCATTTTAGGGACACCTGACATCTGGGGCAAGAAAAACTTAGGAAAATGTCATCGGCTGCATCTTTTATACCCCTGGCGCACTGACGTCAGGGAGGAGGTGACAGCAACCGACGCCAGACCTAGACTTTGGAACTCGGGCCCACTGCGGGTAGCCTGCCAGCAGGATAACCCAATTGTAATGACTGCAACAGTGAATACATTCGAACATCTACATTTATGGTAGGTACACAACTGTACTTTCTGCTACTTTGGCCATTAGGGCCTTAAACTGCCAGTTTCTTATGTTAAAGTATCAGCAGCATATTATTGGACTACTTAAACAGAAAATTATGTTGATTCCTGACTGTGCTGAAAATAAAGAATTACAGGATTGTATGCATTCTGCTGAACAAGTTGGTAAACAGACTTTGCAATGTAGTTTTGACTCTTTAGAAGCATCTTGCAGGGCTGCTGTCACTGGGTCTGCTGTTAGAAGGCATGGTTGGCTTAAGGAGCAAAATTTGCCAGATTATGTTAAAGCTGAATTACTGGGTGCTCCCTTAAACCAAGACCGCCTGTTTGGCAACAAAGCAGAAGAAGTAGTTAAAAAGATGGAGGAAAAAGCTAAATCTATGCAAACTGTTAAAGATTTCTAGCAAGTACAGCCTCCCAGATTTATTAGGCATTGGCATTCTAAGAATTGGTCCTTTCCTGTCACTTCCAGGCCTTCTCAGTCCAAACCCAGGAACAGCAGACCACCCAGGCTACAGAATCAAGGTACTCACAGGCCTAAGCAGTGAGAGGCTCCCACTTCCAAAGCTGGAAGTAGTAAGACACCCCCCTATGGTAAACTGTCACAATGACTTAACCTTAAACCTTCCAAGCCCTGCTCAACTGTCTGCTCCCTTAGGGGGAAAGATCGCCCTGCATGCAAAAAACTGGGAACTCATTACCCAAGACAAATGGGTTTCAAATATAGTTTCCCAAGGATAGAAATTCTACTTCCACTCCTTACCAACCCAAAATGGTTGGCTAGCCCTACCCCAAATCAGTGGGCAGAGGCTCAACAGCAGGTTCTCTCTCTTCTAAGTGTCAGGGCTTTTCAGCCTGTCCCAGCAGAGGAATGGGGACAAGTTTTTGCTCAAGACTTTTCGTGGTACTCAGAAAAGACAGCTCCTGGTGTCGTATCCAGGACCTGTCTATTCTAAACACTTTGGTAATCCCAAAATTCAAAATGCTCACTCTTCATCAGCTGCTTCCCATGCTAGGCAAAAATGCCTGGTTGGCAACACTGGACTTAAAGGAAGCTTACCTGCACATCCCAATAAGGGAATCTTGCAGAAAATACCTATGCTTCAGAGCAGGCTACATGGACTGTCAGTTCTCTGCACTGCCCTTTGGCTTATCTACTGCGCTCAGGGTATTCACAAAGTGCCTAGCTCCAGTCATTGCATTCTACAGGCAGAAAGCCAGTACATACTATTAAATCATCTGGCATTTGTAAAGAAACTGCTAACCTCACTGGGGTGAACGAAAAGAAATCTCACCTAGTACCCTGTCAACAAATTGTATTCCTGGGAGCAAGCTTGAACACAACTTCCCAGATGGCCTACCTCACGCCAGAGAAACAAGTTTATTTGACAGCCTACTTCAAACTACTGGCTACAAAGACCCAGCTATCTGCAAGGAATATACTGCAAGCCCTGGGGTTCATGGCCTCTTGCTTCCTACTAATTTCATATGCAAGACTGCATATGAGGAAACTACAATGGTATCTAAAAAGCCTATGGTGTCAACATTCTCAGGACCTGGAATCAATGATTCTTATCATTCCTTGTATAAAGACAGAGTTCCTTTGGTGAGCAGAGGCCTGCTACCACAACAAGGGACTGCCATTCACTCTACCCCCTGCCACCCAAACCCTAACAACAGACGCATCGGACTGTGCATGGGGGGCTCACTTGGCATGGCAGTGCCTTCAGGGCAAATGGAACCAGAGTCAAAAAGAAATGTTAGCTGTACTGAATGCTCGGACAGCCTTCAAGGACCACATTCTTCCAGGACAATTATTGGTAAAGAGACAACACCACTGTTAGTGGTACATAAACAAGCTAGGGGGAACCCACTCGTACCCTCTCTGCAGACTAGCCATGGCTCTGTGGAACACAGCCTTAAGCTACCAAGTGCACCTACAAGCTCAATACCTGCCAGGCAAGCTAAATTCACTGGCAGATGACCTAAGCAGAAATCTCATGGACCCACACGAGTGGAGACTGGAACCAAAGATATTCAACATTTTGAGAAACATATGGAGTAGCCCAGAGATAGACCTGTTTGCTTCCACTCAGAACTACCAATTGGACAAATTCTGCACAAGGACTCCCCACAGACAAGCTTGGAAAGTGGGTGCCCTGTCCTTCACCTGGGAAAGCCTCTCAGTTTATGCCTTTCCCCCTCTGCATCTCCTCTCGAAAGTTCTGCTAAAGATCAAACAGAACAAACCAAAGACAATTCTCATTGTTGGAGACTGGCCACTCAAACACTGGTACCCCCTCTTGTGCAGTATGTCACTGCTGGAACCATGGCACGTGCCTCAGACCCCTTCCCTGCTGTCCCAGCAGGAGGGCCAGATTCTGCAACCCCAGCTTCAAACCCTGAACCTTGCAGCCTGGCTAATTACCTGAGCTCTCTAATACCATCCTTCAGTAAGCAAGTGCTGGATGTCATTCTGGAGGCAAGGAGGCCTAGTACTAGAATATCCTATGCGGAAAAGTGGAAAAGATACTGTTCCTGGAGCCAGACTCGGGGGATGGGCACAGCAGTGCCCAGCTTACCGCATATTCTTCAATGCTTGAGAGATTCTCCACAGGGGCCTTTCCTTCTCATCTATTAAAATTCATGCCTCAGCCATTTCAGCACATTACAATACTGATCCACCCCTTTTCTCTCACCCCCTGCTGAAGCAATTCCTCAGAGGGACCAAAAATTTAAGACCACCCAGGAGAGCCCCTACTCCAGCCTGGGACCTTAACTTTGTATTGGAAAAGCTCACTCTACCTCCTTTTGAGCCAGCTGCAACTGCAGAGTTGAAATTCCTTTCTTGGAAAACAGCCTTCCTTCTAGCCATCACTTCAGCAAGAAGAGTGTCTGAATTACAGGCCCTCATGGCAGTGGAGCCCTTCATCATCTTCCATGCAGACAGGGTGTCCCTCAGGACCAATCCTTCCTTTATGCCCAAGGTGGTATCCAGTGTGACCCTTAATCAGTCCATTCATTTGCCAACCTTCTTTTCTAATCCACAGAACAAAGGAGAATGAATACTGCACTCTTTGGACGTGCACAGACAACTTATATTTTATTTGGACAGGACTAAGCCTGTCAGGAAAACTGAACAGCTGCTAGTTGCCTTTGCTGCAGGGGCAGAGGGGAAGGCCATTTCAAAGCAAATCATTTCTAAGTGGATTGGCCATTGCATTCATTTCTGCTATAAGCACCATGGAAAATCTACCCCACAGGGGATAAGATCACATTCCACCAGGGCTGCATCTACTTAATCAGCCTTTCTCAGAGGTGTTCCTACCAGGGACATCCTAGAAGCTGCTACCTGGAGCTCTGTACATACCTTCACCAAGCATTACCACTTGCCTATTTTTTCTAACTCCAGAACTGGTTGTGCCACTGCAGTCTTGCAGGGCTTAATAACTGGTCCTAATGCTCTCTGCCTGCCTCCTCCCTTCCTTAGCTTTGGGAATCTACCCAAATGTAATGAAACACGAAGAACATAGTACAGTTGTGTACACTTACCATAAATGTAGATGTTCAAGTGTATTCACTGTTGCGGTCCTGGTTACCCTCCTTCCAGCCTCCTGACTTCTATTGCCTATATCTTTCTTCTTCTTTACTGTATTTTAGCTTTCTGGTGTATTTGCTTTTTGTTGGACTCTACAGTCAGGTACACTGATGTTCCACTCACCAGGCTAAACAAGGAGAAAGTTACTGTCAGCTGCCTGTTGGGTGCCAGGATCTGCCACATAACGCATGCACTCACGTCACTCCACAAGTACAAATATGACTCTGCTATTGTCCATGTTGGTGTGAATGACCTGAGATGTACCTCCTTGGACTACATGAAAAGGGACATGGAGGATCTGTCCAATCTTGTTGCCCAGGCAGGTATAACCCTAGCCCTGAGTAGCATCCTGCCATCACCCAGAATAATACCACAGTACAAGGACAAAATGATTGACTTCAACAATTGGCTAAGCTTCTGGTGTCATTCTAAGGGGATCCAGTATCTGTCTGCCTGGGATGACATGATCGACAAACCACAATGCTTTGCCAGAGATGGCCTGCACCTGTCACCCCTTGGATACTGGCTAAGGCTCTAGCCACCCCTGTAGTACCTTTTTTAAGCAAGGTTCAAATGACAAATTCACCACCCTAACAGGTACAGGCAAGAAGAATCTAAGGGTATTGCTACTCAATGCTAGAAGTCTAAACCTCAAAATGCACTCACTCGAGGCACTCCTTAAAATGGAGAACGTCGTCATCTGTGCAGTGACAGAGACCTGGTTCAAGGCTCCGGAGAGAGTACCCTTGCATTACCAGGCTATAATCATACCACAGCTTTCGGCCACCTAACCTGGACTGAAACATTAAAGGCGAAGGCGTGTCCATATTAATTAAGGATATCCACACCTCCAGGCTAGTTGCTCAGCATAATGCATCCAAGATTATCCAAGTGCAACTAACTCTATGCAAGACTGCAATCCAAATTGCAGCTTGCTACAGATCCCCCACCATGCCCCAGGATTCCCACTCCTCATTTCTTAATACACGGGAAAATATTAGGGTACAACCTAACACCCTAATAATGGGCGATTTCAACTATCCTACCATTAACTGGGAAAACTACTCATGTACCAACTCTTGTGTTCACAATTTCTTCTGATTTCATAAATTCCAATGCCATGGATCAACTTATCCACAACCCCACCAGGGGCAGCAATATCCTAAACCTGGTTATTACCACAATGGGCAACCGGTGCTCCACACGAGAGATCAATTCCTCGGTCAGATCCGAACACAGCTAAATCACCTAGAGACCCCACCCATTTGGGAAACCACAGTAAAAAATTTCTCCAAAGCCAACTTCACGCTTCTTTAGACAGAAGTACAAACTTCACGACACCCATTCTGACGAACAATAGATGTACGACTGCTGAATCCTACACAAAAGCACTTTATAAGCACTTACAAGTGCATGGATCGTGCAATCCCTAACAGAACCAAGATGCTATCCTCTACAAAAAGGAAGCCAATCTGGTGGTCCCCTGCCATAAACAAATTCTACAACAGAAGAAAGAAACTGTTGCAAAAAAGAGTAAAATCCCATGATTGGAGAAACTCCCTGGTCAGCCTCAGTAAAAAGCTGAGATCCCTCATAAAATCCTCCAAAGCTAGTTATGAAAACAAAATCACCACTGACTCCAAAGACAACCACAAAGCATTCTATAGCTATGTCAAGAATCTCAATGGCAACACTCAGATCTGCTCTGAGTAACAGCACAATGGCACTAAATATACAGAACCAACTGATATTGCCAATATCCTGGCAGATAGATTCAGTGCTAACTTTACCCCCCTGTCATCCCCTAAAGGGCCCATCTCTACACCAGAAAAATGCAAAGTTCCTGTAATCACGGCTGCACAGGTAAAAAACACACTATCCAAAGCCAAGAACACAGCATGCATGGGACCTGACAACATCCCAGGCTGTGTTCTACATGAACTACAGAACGAACTGGCACCCTACCTAAGTACCATGTTCAATCATAGCCTCACCTCAGGCTATGTGCCCACTGAATGGCGCATAGCGACAGTTATCCCACTCCACAAAGGGGGAGCCACCACAGACCCTGGAAACTACCGCTCCATTAGCCTAACGAGCCTGGTCTGCAAGGCTATGGAACGTATCATCATGGAACTTGTAAACAATGACATTGGTAATCTCCAAACTCAGGACCCCACCCAGTTCGGGTTTGTAAAAGGCAGATCATGTCTGTTAAACCTGATAGACTTCTTTGAAGCAGTCACCAAAGCCATAGATGAGGGTAAGGTGGTTCACACAGCCTATCTAGATCTCGCCAAGGCTTTCAACACCATCCCCCACTCTGGAATTATAGATAAACTCAATAAACTAGGTATAAATCCCTATGTCACAAGATGGGTTGCCAACTGGCTCACTGACGGAACCCACACTGTGAAAGTAGCAGACTCCAAATCCAACTTCAGACCAGTGACAAGTGGAGTACCAAAGGGTTCAATCCTGGGTCCTCTCCATTTTGGTATCTACTTCTCTGAAGTACAGGCCAACACAGAAGGTCTTTGGCTAATGAAGTTCGTAGATGACTGCAAACTAGGAGCCATAATCAAAACTCCAAAAGATGTGGACATCCTACAAAAGGGCCTCGCTGAGACAGATGCCTGGTGTCAAAGCCATGGCCTCAAGCTCAATGCCAAAAAGTGCATTGTCATCCCTTTTGGTAAAAACTCTGTACCTATGAACTACCACATAGGCGGTAGTCTACTTAACACCGAAAGTGTGATAAGAGACCTTGGGACACAGGTGGACAGTGGTCTCTCTTTTGATAATCACATCACCACAGTAGTCAGGAAATCCTTCTACATGGCACACCTCATCACTAAAGGTTTCTCATCCAGGAAAAAAAGAGGTCATTGTTCCCCTCTACTCTTCACTCATTAGACCCATTATAGAGTACAATGCCCTTTTGGTATGTACCTCACAAGACATCTACAACAACTGGAAAGGCCACAGAAATACCTCACAAACAGGATTACCAGCCTCAAACAGATGCCCTACGCAGACCGTCTCAAAAAACTGCAGCTTTACTCCGTCGCATATCGCCTACTCAGAGGCGATCTCTGCTTAACACACAAAACTGTCAAACCCCGAGCTTTTAGACATGCTCCACTTAAAGAAATCCCAATCCCTACGAGCTACACACTCTAGGGACCAAAACCTTGTCACCACAATGAACAGAACATGCTGGAGGGATAGATTCCTGTCCCAAAGACTTCCCATACTCTGGAACAAACTACCTGTCTATATCAAACAAAGCTCCTCATTAGCACTCTTCAAGAAAATCTTGATGATTGGATGGGAGATAGGAAATTCACCCCGGGGATCACTTCTGTGGCTCTGCTCGACAGTGGCACAGGAAAATAATTTTCTTGGGTGGCAAAAGCCAGGGTATCTTTGGCTAGGCTTATATAGGTCCTAGGGCCAGTAGCCTAGTACCTACCTATGAACCTGTGGAGGTGTAACCTTGTATATAATTGCTTCCCATTATGGGAGCACCTGACATCTGCAGCAAGAAAAAGTGATGTAATGACGTCGGCTGCATGCTTTATACCCCTGACTACCTGACCTCATTGAAGAAGAGACAGCATCCGACGCAGGACCCGAGACTTTGATAATCAGGCCGGCTGAGGGCTACCTGCAGGCAGATAACCCAAATGTAATGACTGCAACAGTGAATACACTCAAACATCTACATTTATGGTAAGTGTACACAACTGTACTTTCTCCTGGGCCAAGCCCATGAGCTCCCTAAGCCTTGTCCTGAGGTTTAGGACATATGCCACAACAGAATCTTTGTGGGATTCATACTCACCCTCCCATTCATCATGAATCAGATCCAAAGGCCCCCTCACCCTATGCCCATCTAGCAACTCAAAGAATTAAAAAACTGTGGATTCCTGTGGTACCTCTCTGTATGCAGACAGTAGATGGGGCAAATATTTGTTCCATTCTCTCTCTCTCTCCTAAACTGGTCTGCAAATGCCTATAGCATATTCTTTAGTGTAGAGTTTAAGCGGTCCACAGCACCATTAGTCTGGGGATGGTAGGGGTTGGTCATTAGATGCTTCACCCCACAGCGCTTCCACAGACAAGCCAGCACGTCTTACATGAAGTTGGCACCTCTGTTAGTATTTATCTCGGGAAGCCTACCGTGCTGAAAGTCTCTAATGAAGCATTTGCCACCTTCTCTGCCTCAATGGAGAACAAAGCCACCACCTCAGGGTATGTAGTAGTATAATCTACTTTAACCAGGATATACTTCTTCCTGGTGGAACTTGGGGTACTCAGAGGCCCCACAGTATCCATAGCTACCATTTGAAATGGCTCTTCAATCACAGGCAAAGGCATCAATGGAGCTTTGACCTTGTCCCTTGCCTTGCTTGCCTTTTGACACTGTTCACAGTTCCTGCAGTACCCTTTTACATCCTTTGCAATCCCAGGCCAATCGAAGTTATGCAAAATACATCTCTTGGTACACTTTATGCCCATATGACTTGCAAAAGGAATGTCATGGGCTATGGCTAGAAGTGCCTGATGGTAGGCTGTGTGCACTACAAACTGCTGTATTACCTCACCCTCTAGTCCTCTCTCAGGGATCCACTCTCTGTACATTAACCCTTTGTTCCAGTATACAGACTTCCCTTTTCCTTGAGCATCAGGTGCCTCCTTAGTTGCCTGTATCAAGCTTTGTAAGGTAAGTTCCAAAACTTGAGCCTGTCTCAACTCTACTTTTGTGACCCCCTCCCAGCTCCCCTTCCACAAGAAGCCTAGCATCATCTGACAGCTGTGCCTCACTGTCAGCCTGGCTACTACCACTCACCTCTGTCTTTGCAGTCGCCCTGTCCATGGGAACATAAGTACCTTCCAGCAGCTGTGGTTCACTTTCAGGCAAACTGCTACAGGGTACCTCCCTCCCTGAAGTAGCCACATAAGTAGCCCCAGCTTCAGGTGTGGAGTCTGTCTGGGTCTCCCTCAGGCTACCAGACCTACATGCCTGTCTCCAAGCCTGACTGAGTGTAACTGCATGCACACAAGGTACTGCATTATCATAATCATTCCCTATCAAGACATCTGCAGGAATGCCATCAATCACGGCTACCTGCTTGCTTCCTTTTCCACTCTCCCAGTCAAGGTGAACCCTTGCCAAAGTTGTTTGGAATGGGATCCCTCCTAAAGCTCTGATTAGAGAGGACTGCCCAAACAAGTACTGCTCCTCTTTAACCACTGCAGGCCTCACAACAGTTATATCAGAGGCTGAATTTCTCTTAGCAGTGGCCTGTCTTCCATCCACTAGGATAGGATAGAAACTCCAGTGATAGTTTGGTACCCCTTGTTGTCTCCAGACAACTTACTGCTGGCACGCTGTTATTCCCACTTGCTGGCTCCTTCACCTTTTGTTCTCCATGACATTTGTATGCTACTTGGCCCCTCTGGCCTCTAATCTTGGCCATGTACCTGAACTATTGGCTTCCCTTGTTACTGGTAGACTCTGTTGGGGTGATTTAGGCTGCCTACCATGGGTTCCCTTATATTCATGTGTAGCACTGGTATCCTTTTTTTGTGTACCGATGCCCTGTTTGCTAAGTAGAGGTCCCCTTTTCTCCCCAGCTCATCTGCAGAGTTACAATCCCGGTCTGCCAAACAGATTCTCATGTCCTCAGGCAAAGTACTAAGAGCTTGTTTCCTCACCAGAAGGTCTGCCAGCCTTTCAGAAGTGGTGACCTGACACCCACTCATCCACCTATGAAAATAAGTGCTTAATTTAGCAATATAACCACATAAACTTTCATCTGCCTTGCGAATATGCTCACAAAAAATTTTTTTATAAGCTTCAGGTGTTGACTTATAACGGTTCAGCAAACATTGTTTCACTCTATCATAGTTTAAACAAGCAGTATCAGACAATTTTGAAACAGCAGTTATAGCTTTACCAGGGAGTAAGGGGGGTCAAGAACCTTACCCAAGAGCTCTTGGTCAATATTATACTGTTTACATAGTTTTTCAAGTATATGAATAAAGCTATCAAAGTCATCCCCTTTTGCAAATTGTGGAAGACTTTTATCGACCTTTATTGTTTCTGAGGTCCAGTTTTTCCCTTCCCCATTACCTCCATGACCGTGATGAAGAGTCAGCATCTCCCTCTCATGTTGTCACTGCTTCTGTTTTCCTTTAGCCTCAAAACACCACAGTTTCGCATTTTCTTTAATCCCCAAATGCTGCAGTTTTTCATTTGCTTCTATCTCCAGATGTTGTAGTCTCTTTTTCTTCAGTCTCCAAATGTCATCGTTTCTCTTCGGTCTCCAAATGTTTGGCCTCCAGTTCAAATCTCTCTAACTCCAGGTGTATTTTTTAAGTCCTCTGAGGAAAAGGTCTTGTTTCTGAAGACTGCATATCCCCAACACCAGACTAGTTGTCCTCCTGGTCACTGATCCGCTCTGCAGCTCTGATTAAGGATGAAATCATTTCCTCTTTAGTCTGGTTATCATGCACCAGTCCTTTGGCTTTGCACACCTTGGCCAACTGGTTCTTTGTCAGCTTACCATAATTCACTGCTTACATCTTTGCCTGCTTTCCCTGACTAGACTAAACTAACAAAAATTAATAAAACTGTTGTGAAAATGAAACTCTGAATGTTTACCTTGTGGCTGTTAAGAGTACACACACCTTTGGTGACAACTACCCACAGGTTACTGAATTCCAATTAATATCCCACTGCTCTGACACCAAAATGTGTGAACCTCTTTTTACCCTGGGCCAGTAATCAATGAACCTCATTCCTCACCACTGACACCGGTGAGAGATGGCCACTAAAAACAGGAATGAATTTACACAGTATTTTCAAATGCAGCTCTCTGCATCAAACACAGTTTCCCCCAAGAGCACACAGGGAACAGGCTCCTCTGGGACTGGACTCTCTCTCTCTCTCTCTCTCTCTAGATCCCAAACAAGACTCACTTTGAAGCACTGTGTCCCAGTTCCAAATAGCTGACACACCTGGATATTTGATTTTCATATAGACACACACACACACACACACACACACACACACACACACACACACACACACACACACACACACACACCTGGGAAATGCTGGTGCAGATTTACTCCCTGTACCCTTTCTGCCTAGACTATAAGGTAACCTTGCTGCCACCAGTCAACCACTGTCAGGCTCTTACAAGGGTCTCCAGTTATAGTGAGTAAAATCAATACTATCATAAATGTCAAAGTACAGTAAACAACACGTGTCCCCAAAGGGTCCATTTTAGGACCACTACTCTTTAATATAGTCATTAATGATCTAAAGCCTTCCAGCAAAGCATATTGATTCAATATGCAAATGATTCAACTATCATCTCCTCCTCCAACAATTTTGCTAATCTACAGAAGATCACCCAAGATGCATTCACCCCATAGAAACCTGGCTAAATGGTGCCCAGTTAATGCTGAAGCCTAAAATAACTAAACTGCTACTATTTTTATCAAAACCTCAAGCTGTAGAATTCAAGATTATTTCATATAACAAAACAGAAACTGAACAGGTGGAATATGCAAAACTTGTAATCACTATTGATGATAAACTCTCTTTTGAGCAACACATACTCAGTGCAGTAAAGAAAACCCATTTCAAACTGGCCAAACTGTACTGACATAAACTCTACCTAGATAAACCTAATATAAAACTAGCTTATCCCCATCCCTCTTGTATGGAAGCTCCATTTTCACCAACCTCCATACATCCCTCAGTAATAAGCTGCAATTGTGCTACTACAAGATAGCAAAATTCACCTCCAACATGCCCAACTGCTCACACCACTGCAAAGCTATCTCAAACCTGTCCTGGCTTGAATTTCACCACTATCTCTGTTATATTTAGTTAACATTTGCTCATAATCTAATTTTCAAACCTGATAGCTGTCCCACACTCCAGTCTATCTTACACACATACACCCCAACTAGAACCCTCCGCTCTTCAGAAAGGACCCTTTTAAATGTAGCTAAACCAACAAAAGAGCAGGGCAATGCCTATATTCATATATAACATTGCCATACTATGGAATAGCCACCCCTCATATATTACTCATCTTGACTCCTAACAGCCTTTAAAGCTGCACTAAAACCCCACTTTTTAAATAATCCCAGCTGTACCTGTGAAACACAGTGTAAGCCCCCTTAACTTCATGCACTTAACTACTCAGATTCTGCCTTAACCCTCTCTGATATCATTTTTCTTCCTCTAAATCACTGTTTCTCCTACCTACGATATGTATACATTTTACTAAGTTTTATGATTACTCTCTTGCAGATTGGAAGTATGTTATACTGTACTAAAGTCTATGCTTATTCTTCTATGATTGGAAGTATGTTAAGTATCCATACATATCTGTTTCACATTTTATTTGTTCTGTATAATACTTGATTAACTGTGGACCTTTCCTTCCCGGGCCTCCACTAAAAATGGGTTTCTGACCCAGTGGACTTTCCCGGTCAACAAATGTCAATAAATAAATATAATAAATCACAGGAGAAATAAAAATTACATAGTTGGACAGATTCAAACAGATGCAGAAAAACACTACTAAACTAATCTCACTGTATTTCCTGATTGTTTAAAGAATAACTGTTCCCTAGCTAACTTAATAGAGCAAGGCAAGGTAAGATGCTGAGATGCTTACTTCCACAGGACAAGGTAATGAGCCTCCAACTAATTGAACTGAACTCGACTAACTGTGATAACTGTCATGGATCTTTTGTATATCAGGTTCCAAAAGAAAACAAAACATAAACTGCTGGGAGAATTCCATCCTGTCAGTGTTGGTTATAGAATGACATCCCATTTGATCACCTGAGTCTGGCACAACACAGACACTATATGCCTTGCCAAGATCTGTTGCAGTATTTGAAAGCTACAGAACAATTTCAAAAACCTCTTCCTCTCCAGAATTCTTTGTTTAAACGTAAACATTTAGTGAGTTATAATAACACTGCTGATACATTTTTAATGCAAGCATCTGTACAAGCCAGTGTGATTGGCAAATGACACAAAATTATCTACAATACTCCAGTGACCTATGCTGGCATATGTTACACATGCACTGCCCTATTCTCCCTAGCATAGATGGCAACTCCTCACATTGTCACAGTATGTACGGGAGGAACTTGCATCCATTTATAACAATTTGGGTTAGTCAGAGGATACATCAGGCTCTCTCCTGTCATTTCTTTCTGCCACTTGAAACTGATCTGTTTAGTCCATTTGCATATGAAGTTCAATGGATTGATGCCTGCATTCTTTCTGGAATAAGGAAAGTAAAGTTTTTGTTGGTAACCATTTGATATTTCAAGATTCATAAGTACATATCCTTCAAAAATGAGACTGAGTGAGTGAAAATGTGATCTTTTATATATCATGTCCAAGATTGCTCATTCTCAGAGTATTTCCTTTTCTCCAAAGTAACTTGATCTCAGAGTTGTTATAAATTAATTTGTGGATGTGGGGGTCTTGCTGTCCATACATGCTTCGCAATCTTTTAGTGCAGGAATACTGAACAAAGCCAGAAAAAGTAATGAGACAAAGGCCCAAAGTATTGCTCTTATATAAACTTAGAAAACTGATAGAGTAACCGGTTTCGAATCTGAGAGCATTTTTGAAGGATATGAAGTCTAAAACTAGTGTCCGTCGTTATGTAATGACATTAGCCCCTTGATGATTTGCCAAAAAAAGCACAAATTTTGAGGAACAGACCAACAGTACGAGGCAAATCTGGGCATTCTGCAAAGTTGCAGGGTACCCCCCATGCACACATTAGAGAAGCAGAGGGAATTGCCCCCTGCAGAAAGCAAGTTTAAAGGGAGAACAGCCATGTCTGTCATTCACTGTTCTTGCACTTTCATAATTTTTTTTTCACAATTCCAGGACTCTCAATTATGAGTCTCAGAATTATAATAGGAAGCCCTTTTTGTTATTTTAATCATGTGGATTGAGATAGATTGTAATGCCTACCAAAATTATGCAATAAACTTCGTTATAGTTGGTAAATGTTACCTAACTTCATTTGAAGGGCCCCACACTTGGTGGCTGACCACTGAGCAGACTGGCACATTGAAAGAGTACTTGGTTAATGGGTGAAAGGCTCTGAAAGATTATATTTCACTAGTTTCCCCTCCGTGGAATATTCATAATATATTGTTTCAAACAACAAGTAGACTTTTAATGTTAAAAGGGCTGGATGAGCACAGAGCTACAGAAACAAGGTGTAAACTAAAAAAAAAAAATTAGCAGCCCAGCTTATGTATTATACAGTAGCTGAGTGATGTTCTTCGTGTTTCACTGTTGCAGTCATTACATTTGGGTAATCTGCTGGCAGGCTGCCCTCAGTCGGCCTGAATTCCAAAGTCTTGGGTCGTCCGCCGGTTGCTGTCTTCTCTTCCATGACGTCAGGTCGTCAAGGGTATAAAACATGCAGCGGATGCCATTTTCTTTGTCTTTCTTGCCACACGGTGCCCGAAGCAGAAGCATTTCGCAAGTGCCGGTCGACCGACTACTGAAATATTCGAGTTTGAGTTTCAGAACCGAAGTCTTCACTAAAGCTAAGTACCCGCTAGAAACTTTTTTCTTGCTTTTTACTGATGTCAGAAAAAGTTAATAATTGTATTACTTGTGGGAAGCAAACACCTTATAAGGATTTCCATTTTTACTATATTCCTTGCCTAGGCCCTGATCACAACGTGCCTGGCTGCCGGTTTTGTGCTAGATTTAACCAACGCACTATTAAACGTCTGTATATTTTTGTATCAAAGTACTTTGGAAACAGATTTAACTACCCAGAAATGTCGTCGGATAGCAATCCAACTACCGGAGTACATAAAAAATGCAAAGAAAAGACAGAGAAAGGCAGTCGAGATCCAAAACCGATGACGAAGCTTCTCCTAAGCCAATCGCCGGTTCACCGGTACTCAGTGAGGCGCCTTCGCAGCCCCTGATGCCCGCTACCTTCGAGTAGCAGGCCTCTAGTGACACCCATGTAGAGTCCGGCATGCCGATACTCAGGGTATTGGACTGACGGATGTATCTCTCTTGGATGGGTCCGGAGGCGCTGAGCAGGCACCGGCTTCTGAGGGTGTATTCAGACCTCAACATTTGTAAATCAAACCGACGAAAGCTGCAAAACCAAAGACAAAAGCAACTTCTAAACCTAAAAAAATGACGCATGAGCCACGTGCACAGGCCTCTATGTCTAAAATACAGATGATCAAAATGGCTGAAGACCTTATTACCTTGATCAGGGGTACCCATCCCCCTCCAGATAAGAGGCCTAGTCAAGACACTGAATATGAATCTTCAGATCAGGTTTCTATTTCTTCTGATTCCTCCTCTGATCAGGAAGGATCTATTCCTCCTTATGAGGATTCTGATACTGAGGAGTCTATTCCATCTGCATCTCCTCCTGAGGATTATTCATTTGGAGAAACCTTGCATACTTTGAGGGAGCATTTTCACTGGGAGAGTCAAGACTTCTCAGAATCAAAAAAGGGATTTCCTCCTTCTCCCTTAGCACAAGCCTTTAGCCATTTCCCCTGTTTTAGACATTGTGGATGATGTGTTTTCGGAGTCAAGCTTGACCCCTGACTCCTTACCTCCGGCTCCCAGTAAGCCTGACAGATATTACAGAGTCCCCGACTCACATACATTTTTATTTAGAAACCCTGCTGCTGATCCTGAAACTATTTCACAGGGTCCAAAGGGAGTTAAGGCCTCAACAGCAAAAAATCCTACCCCCTCTGACAGAGATTCTAGGGCACTGGACAGATGGGAAAAAAAGGTTTATACATCTGCAACCTTGGCAATCAGGGCCTTAAACTGTCAATTTCATATGCTTAAGTACCAACAACATGTTATGGGATTGCTGAAACAGAAAATTATGTTGATTTCAGAATGTGCAGCAAATAAAGAATTGCAGGAATTATTGCATGCAGCTGAACAAGTTGGAAAGCATACTTTGCAATGTGGTTTTGATTCTTTAGAGGCCTCCTGCAGGGCCGCAGTTACTGGATCTGTGATTAGGAGGCATGCCTGGTTAAAGGAACAAAATTTGCCTGATCATGTTAAAGGTAAATTGCTAGATGCATCTTTACAGCATGATTCTCTGTTTGGTATTAAGGCAGAAGAGGTTTTAAAGAAAATGGAAGACAAAGCTAAGTCTATGCAAACTGTTAAAAGACACTGGCCTACAAAAAAGTGGTCCTTTCCTGTGTCAGACAGAGCTCAAAAGGGCAAATCCAGACACCCTAAGGGTTCCAGGTACCAGGCTCAAGACTCATACAGGTCAAAGCAATGGGGCGCATCCACCTCCAAATCTGGCAATCCCAGTGACTTCCCTCTGCCTACACCAAGCACTTATCTTTTGGCAGTGCCCATAGGGGGAAAATTAGCACTTTTTGCTCACAATTTGCAGTTAATAACCCAGGACAAGTGGGTACTAAACGTATCACAGGGGTACAGATTCCATTTCCACACTCTGTCAATGACAAATGGTTGGCCAGATCTGCCAAAAAATCAATGGGCAGAGGCACAGAAACAGGTTACGTCCTCATGGAAATGGGGGCCATTCAGACAGTACCAGAACAGGAAAAAGGACAAGGTTTTTACTCAAGACTGTTCCTGGTACCCAGAAAGGACAAGGCCTGGCGGCCAATACTGGATTTATCGATTTTGAACATATACCTGGACATTCCAAAATTCAAGATGCTCACTTTGCAGCAGCTTCTACCCATGCTGGGCAAGAATGCTTGGCTGGTGACTTTAGACCTAAAAGAGGCATACCTGCATGTCCCAATAAGAAGAGGCCAAAGCTTCCTCCATTTTTAAAGACTACCTCTTCACTGGCCTTAAGATCATTTTGGGTATTAGACTGCGGTGGTGGTGCTGCGGTAGCGTTGTCACCTCACAGTAAGACGTTGTCCTGTTTAATTCTCAGCTAGAGCGTCTTCTGTGTGGAGACATGCATGAATGGGGATACCTTCGTTGAAGGTTGTGCATCAGGGCCAGCAACTCGGCATGTAGATATCTACTGCCAATCATTAGCGGACGGGAGTTCCGCTGTGGTGACCCCTAATCGGGAAAAGCCGAAAGACACAACAACAACATGCTGTGCTTAGACAGTCAGGGGGCTAAAAAGACCATCATCATCTGATAATTGAAGATAGCAAGTGAAGAGGTGGACCATGCCAACTATTTTCTGAAATAGCCAATGTGGCCAAACACTGACCTTTCCCATTTTCGAGCACACAGCAAGTATCTCCTGCAAAGCCAGCCTTTGAGTTACTTGGGCCTGGCTGGAAGATTGAAGTCAGGCCTGGAGAGAAGTAGATTTACTGTGCTCTTCCAAAAAAGCTGAAGATCTGTCAGTGAAGGTGAAACTGATTTCTTAAGGCTTTTGTTACCCTCTGCTGTTCAATTCATATTTGGATATGATCAAACTGGAGTGCAGAAGAAGGAATGTTCAGAGAATATCAGCTAACATTGATCTTGCTCTCACTTGCTAGTCCTGGCTTGTTTAGATATTTCTTTTGGTGCTAATGGTCTATTGCCTGCTGTTTAGACTAGTCATACCATGACAGTGGGGTGCAAATAAATTCCTTCAGGTAGCTAAAACCAGGAGATTTTTCTCCATCTGCATCTGTATCCTTCAACCACATGTGAAGATACTCTGTCTCTGGCCTGTTCTAATGTACCTCTCTTCTCTTCTCCATCGGGCTTGAACTTCTTGTTTGACGGGTGTGTCTGTCTATCCTTTGAGCCAACTAGTTGAGCAGACCTAAAGTTTTTGTCTTGGAAAATTGTATTATTAATGACCGTTACATCTACTCAATGGATTTTGGTGCAGCAAACTCTCATTTTCCCAGAATCTTACTTGGTCATTCACAAAGATTTGTTTTGTATCAAGAAAAGTCAATATTTTCTCCCAGAGTGGTTTGCAAGTTCTCTCGGGCATCAGTCTGTTCATCTCTCAGTGTTCTTTCCAGGAAAAGAATCCATGGTAGAGGAGCCATCCATGGCCTAATCTACACAATAATTGATTTCAGGTACATGAGCTGAAAAAGGCAAACAGTTTTTTTTTTGTTGTACTCTTCCCTGTATAAAGAGGAAGTTGCAATTGCCAAACACTATCCAAATAGATTGACAATTTTTTTCCATTTTATACTTTGAGCACTGCAGTCAAAGGTCACTTGAGGTGGATACGATCACTGCCTCAGTTTTTCAGAAATGTTTAAATGTGGGCATATGTACCCTTGTCACTCTGTTATAATTGCTTGTCTGTACTAAGCATTGCTGTCCAGCTGTGCATTCTGGCAGTTTGCTGTAAAATTCATTTTTTGTACTTTCTTTCTTGGCTTCTGTAGCTTCTCTATCTTTTGAAAATTATTTTCCCAGCTACTAACCTTTGCAGATGGCCTATCCCATTAGGATATTAAAGATATCTAAGCACACAATGTGTGTGTTAATATTGAATTAAGGGCTTTTGCAGTGGGTCTTTATAGCTTTCTGTACCCCTGTTGCTTTGTAGTCTTTCCAGACAGTATTTGGTCTTCCTGGTGATGCTCGATTCATTGAAACATATTATAGCAATAACCCACGCCTGGGTGTGGGTAATGCTGGATTTACACACGGTTGGCGTGGTTTGGTCAAAAGGGCGAAGCCCAAGTGGCCAAACAAAGCCAACCGTGGATAAATCCAGCATTACCCACACCCAAAAGTGGGTTATTGCTATTATACAATGACATTATTTAAAAAAAAAAGTAATTACTTTTCTTAAATAATGGCATTGGCTGTCTGGTATTCTGCGGCAGTTCTGATGTACTGCGCATGTGTATGCCTACACAGTGCATCAGAGCTGTGGGCAAAAGCAACGGAGAAAGCAAGATCTCCGTTGCTTTTCACTGTTTCACTATGTTAAATGGGTTTAACATAGCGAGACAGCTTTAAAAAAAGCAACGGAGAATCTCCATTGCTTATTTTAAAGCTGTCTCGCTATGTTAAACCCATTTAACATAGTGAGACAGGTTTAAAAAAAAGCAACGGAGAAAGCAAGATCTCCGTTGCTTTTTACACACTGTCTTGCTATGTTAAAGGAGTTTAACATAGCGAGACAGATTTAGAAAAAGCAACGGAGATCTCTGTTGCTTTTTTTAAACCTGTCTCACTATGTTAAATTCCTTTAACATAGGGAGACAGTGTTTTAAAAAAGACTTCCACTAATGGAAAAAGTCCGGGTGACCAGACCTTTTTTCATTAGTATAAGTCGATTTACAACATGCACGCTGACCAATCAGCGTGCACGTTTTGGAATATTAATGGGGGGTCATGGTATAATTAGAAGTATCCAACCTCCTCTGTGGAGGAGGGGTTTAATCTCCTCACCACATAAATAAATCCTTTGAAAGGTACGTTTGGTAAGCTAGGTTCAGGTAGGTGGGCTTCATTCTCTCTTTCAAGTGTTGACAGATGCAACCAAATTTCCTCCTCCTTTTTCAGGTCAGTTTATCTGTATATGTCACAAGTTTATAATGGTATATCCTTCTTTAGTTTCTTTTGTCTTTTAGGTGTGACTTGCTCTTGTGGATAGATGTAGGAAGCTTGGAGCTGTGTGTGTTATCCTTTCCCAACACAGCTGTGCCTCTGGATGCAGTGGCTGGAAGCATGCACACCACAAACATGGACCCTAAAGGTCTTTGAAAAATTGTACCAGGAGAGTGCTATTAAGAAGGAAACATCCCAGCTACTGTCCAATGAGAACCCTGTCAAATATCAGCTCATAGAGTTATTTCTCAAGTTATTAATGTATGACAACTATTTCTTGAGAAAGTAAACATTTTCAGGAAATGTTATGCTGCTTATTTGCACTAAATTCCCATGATGTAGTAACCTTTTTCTATTGATTCCCCATTGCCTGGTAGTTTTATTCGGCATCTCAAAAAAAAAATGTCACCACGTTTTACAGCTTCCATTTACTACCAGATGCTCTTGAAATAGTCTGGTGTGCACATTAGATCAGTTTATTTGGTTACTGTTGCTGTCAGGCATGTGACAACTATGTAAACATTTAGTTTAGTCAGTCTTGTGGAAGTTATCCTTTTATAGATTTTGTTATGTTATGAGATTGGACCTTATCTTGAACCTAGACATTTGTGCAGGAATTTAGTGCAACTATCTTGCCTTCTTCACATGGACTTCAGTAGTTCTAGACTGAAATTCAAGGGCCCTTCCTTGTTTTGCTACTTATTTTCTGTCAAGCTCATTAATAATGCATATTGTACTGTGCAACTTTTCTTTTAGAATAAAGTGTTGATGCATGTATTCCAGTAATACTGAACTTCTGCTGTCTCTCCAATCCTTTCTTTTTTTGGGGAGGGGTCCCCTATCTTTTGCTGGTGACATCCATTCTACCTCATCAAACCATTTATTTCATTCCTGTGGGGCAGATGAAGTCCTTTCATATCCCCTCCTGTTCATGAAGAGTAGCTTGTGGCATTTTCCTCAATGATTTCACCTCCATGGTTTCATAAGGGTGACATTCTGGAGGCAGTAATCATATATGCAGCCAGGGATGGAAATTTTAGGTGTACAAGAGAAGGAAATCCTAACTGGTTAGAGCAAGGCCTTCTCATAGGCATCACTGCTTGTGATGCTGCTCTGAACCTGCCAGCCACTGTCATAAGCCAGCCTGTTTTTACAGCCAGGGTATCCACATTGTGGCATCCACCAGGACTTGCCTCAGCTCTGTGCAGAATTCCAGACCCTTCCACTGGGATGGGTGAGTTGGCATAAACTGCTAAATTCCACTGCCCCACCCTGGCCTCTCCAGTACCTGAGGTGCTAATCGAACTCTGGTCATATGAGGAGCAGCCAGGGCCCTCACCATCCCTCTTTGTCACATAGCCAGGGGCCTCCTCTTATCTCTTTTTAAACACATGCTGTGGAGTTTTGCAAGCATGCTGGATTGTTAATAGCTCTTAAATAGTTTGTGATGTATCTACTTTGAAATTAATAAGGCAAATTCAGTGATCCAGTGGCTTGTTGGTGTGAGTGGCACTAATCTGGTACTTTCCCCAAAGCGCATCACATGCGTTCATTTGGCATTTGAAGGATGCCTTGGATTGATTTGATTTAGATGCATTGGGCATGACCTCCTTATAACTTAGGCTTAGATTTATAAAGCCTACATGAAGGATGTTTTTATTATTACATGGTTAGTCTATGGTGGGTTTCCACTTCTGTGTTCTGTGCCTGGAATTTAGAACTCTTCTTCAAAGGAAGTATTCCAGGTATTGCTAGCTTGACTTTACTAAATCATTGCAGCCAATTGCATAGCTATGTGTCTGGTTAAGTAAAATAAACACTATTCATTGTTAAACATAGTATCAGATGTGTAACTGAGCATTTATAAAAAGCTTACCTTTTAAACTAGTTCCCCATCTGAGAGCATTTACTGATTTCCAGATATGTTTATGGGACTGTGTGGTACACTTTGAAAAATCTGAGTTATAGTAAGTGTACATTAACCTGTGTATGGTAGCAATAAAACTGGCAGTAATCAAAACATTTTTTTTTCAAATTTTAACAAAATGAAAAAAAGTCTGGTTTGTTTTTTTTGAAAATCAGAAGTATGTGTTTTCCTCAGGAATGCAGCACTGCAACTGGATTATAAGCAGAAATACCACAGTTAACAGTTCAATTAAAACTGAGCAAAAAGTAAGAGACAGCATGAAGAGGAAATGAGCAGCCAGCATAATTCAAAATGTTTTGAACGTAGATAATGTCAGGCAGTATCGATAAAGAAAAGCATACAGAATTAAAATGTCATTTGCTATACCAAGCCTGCAAGTATTTGATAGCAATGTGATGTCTGGATGTTTGCCAGAATGCTGCATTAACAGCACAGGCTCTGGATGTATTAGTAGTTTCCATAAGATGTTTATTGAGACTTTCTCTAGAAAGTGTTCCATATAATGTGCAGCTTCCTGTTGATAGGTTTTAGCTTATATAAAGTTGTGTACCCCAGAATGTTGCATTCCCTTTTTTTCCTAGTTATAAAATATAACTATTGAATCCTTATCTGAAGAGCGAGACCTGAGAGTACAAGACCCAGTGCTTTGAAAATTTAACTGATTCAAATGGAAAGGGAATTTTGCAACCCTGATTTCCCCCCATACACCCGTATTACTTGGGTAACTTTGAGACTGCTATACTTCGGAGTAAGGAGAATATTCTGAAGTACGACTGCCTTATTATTGTTATTCATCTTTGAAGTTCCACTTATTCCATTTATGGTACTTGGACTTTCAGCAGGACCACTTGTAATTTATCTGGGGTTATTTGCATTACTTACATTGATTCTTAACTTTACGTTAAGCATGATATGGACTTCTACATTAACCAAGATCTCAAGATACATATTTTGTACACATTCAAAATAAAATAATGCAGCAAGAATTGTATTGGGGGACCACTCGATATTCGTAAAAAGTATATGAAAGTTATGTTTTGAAACGCTGCCTGTCCTTCTAGAGTTAAAAACACTAGGCACACTTGTAGTGGATGTTGATAAAGAAAACAAACTTCAATGAAAAAAAAAAAAAAAAAACGATAGAAAGCTCTCCAGATAACCTCCGACGCTCTGAGTCAAATCACCAGCCACAAGAATAAACGAAAGGTAAATTTATTTAAGCTCCACACAAGCTTTTCGTCAGTTTATACTAAACCAACTTCTTCAGAAAACGGATACATCATAAAATGAAATCGCCTTTATATATACACTTCAACCTCCTCTCACATAATCTCATGAGACTTTGTAAATACAAAAAATATGATGCAAACCTACAACTTCACAAGCAACACTTGAACTAGATTAACCGTTCTAAATTATACAAGTATTGATCCTAGGTGCAACGCAAATGTGCCGATCCTGTCTAAAAACATGTACAAGCAGCAAAACTCTGAAATGTACCAAAGAAATGTATTACTTACTTAAAATAAAATGTATATATATAGTCTATAAGTAATATGCTATGCAGTTCATAATAGAATTATTATAAAAAAATTATTATAAAAATGGGACTGGTTAATTTAATAGAAACCTGTACCCAAATACCTAACTAACCCTAAAACATCTTATGAAAATAACGATAACAATAACATAAAAAATGTCATAAAAACGACCCAGCTCTTTACATTAGGGTTCTTACATCTAAAATTGCTGCACATTTGAATGGATAACCTAACGAGTACTCTACTCTGTGTATACCTATACTTTAATATTAAATACTAACCTACTCGAAAGATCACTGAAAATTGATTACATCATCTGTTTAAACTTTTAGTTTCAGCATACACGCAATAGATAACATGCCATTGATACCCGGATAGTGACAGGCGTCCAATCTCAACTGCCAAATCAATTCCCTACCCTCAAGGATAAGGGAATCCGGTCCCCCCCCCCTACCATCCGAATGGACCTGATCGACATCTTGGAATGAAAATGTGTGTAAAGTATTTTCTATAATGTGTTTAGCTAAAGCGTTCTCCATCTTGCCCTTCCTTATAGCGTACAAGTGTTCGTATATACGCTGTTGGAGTTTTCTATCTGTTTTTCCAACATAGAAAGCTGGACAATGGGAAAACTTAGCCAAATAGACAACGTGTGAACTGGAACAATTGAATTTACCCTGTATCCCATATTTTGTGCCTCTGATATCAAAAGTGGACCCCACACTGATGTTCTTAAAATAATGGCACATGTTACATTTAAACATGTCCACTCTAGAGCTTGAAGCCTTAGATTTCCTCTCTAACATATTTTTAAGATTATGACTCCTTCTGAAAACCATCTTTGGATATCCCACTATACTCTTCCGAGTCAAGCCATCTTGCATGATCAAACTCCAATTTTTCTGGATGATGGAAATGATTTCTTTAACATCCATATTGTATGTTAAAATGAAACTACAAGGATAAAATTCCCTTTTGGCTGGACAAAAACTGTGGTTATCCTGGGGTACGCTGAAAGTATTGAGAATAGGTACATAAAAACCTGACTCTCTCTTATTGCGCACCTCCAACATGAGTTCAGAAACAAGGTCTATTGGATACTCTTTTGAGGAAAAGACTTTTCATAAAATTACATTCTTCCAAGAAGTCACTGTCCTTAGTCACCATCCTTGCAGCTCTAACCAGTTGACCCTTAATGATGGATCTCTTCTGTGAAAAAGGGTGACAACTACTGAACTGCAGGTAACTATTGGAATAGGTTTCCTTTCGTTGTATTCTAGTGATGAAACGACAATTGATTTTGTCTTTCATCAAGTCTACATCTAAATAAGAAATCCTATCCTATTATCGTTTTTTTTTCTTCATTACACTTGTAGTGGATAATTTTTAAAAATACAAAAGGGGTAATGATCAGCAAATGTGTCAGCAATATTGCCAGCTGCTTTTATATGGTTTTATAGTTTGGAGAGTTAATAATCACACAGGCAAGCAGATCATTTTTTTTCAGTTTTATTATGTGCTTCTGCAGACATCATGATAGTTGATATAAGAAAGTTGCTAGTGGACGGCAAAAAGGGACCTGGGAGACAAGGGAGGAGGTTGCAAAATGGAGATGAACCAAGGGATTAGTGTAAAGAGAAAGAGGTTTTGAGAGCTAGAAGGAATTGGGTCTTGTAAGAAACACTGCCAAAAAATGCTAAATAACAGTGCGCTGAACACAAATCGTTAGAAGAAAAGTCAAGCACAGCATTGAAATCTGTAAAATACATAAACATACATTATAAATGAATTCACTTAAATTTAATTCAAAACACATCAGATCCTCCCTTAATTACAACTCAGACCAAAAACCTCCCTCAACCTCTCCCTTAATTATCACTAGAGCAACACCAAAAAAAAAAAAAAGTATAACCTTAAATTTGCTAAAAGTCAGTAAGTGGAAATTGTGCTCATATAACGTAGCAGCTTAGCCGTTACTCGTCACTGGTGCCTTTACACTGTAAATATGTTCTCCTGTTACATGAAAGCGCTTTTTCACACCTGAAGCACACATTGTACTGGCTTAACAGTTCCATACATTCACACTGCCTTCAGTCAAATAGACATCAAATTATCCTTTCACTTTTTGTCACAATATTTCCTACTTCATTTTGTCTGTGAACAGCCATAAGAGTGACATACAAACTTAGTGTAATACTGGAGAAATGGAAAGGTACAGAAGCTGCCTAAATGCACAGCATCACAAGAAATTCAAAAATGCCTGTCATACAATCTGAGTGTCAGGATGAGTAAAACAGATAAGATATGCATGTTTGGATTCTCTTGTTGTAGTCCCAAAGGCAAAACAGAACCATCTCTTCTTAAACTAGGGCAAGGTAACACCTAGTGTAGCAGACCATGTGAGATGTGCTTAGCTCTTCTATTTATTTATTTATTTTACATTTGTTGACCGGGAATGTCTGACTGAGCCAAAGCCCTTTTTCAGCAGAGGCCCGAGGAGAAAAGCTCCAGTAAATACATATCACATTTAGTCATTATTACCGATATTATATAAGTGGAATAAGGCAATTGGCTAGCAGACTACAAGAGCATTTTTGAGAGTATACAGATTACATTTCGTCACCATGCAAATATTTTATATGTAGAAAGATGTCAAAACAGCTAGAGTACAGCCACAGCATTTTTAAAAGTAGTAGTTAGTATAAAAAAAGCAACATAGGAGTAAAGTGTTTTTTTTTTTTTTTTTTTTTTGCAATTGACTCAAACAGGATACAGTAAAGTATGAGAGAAGGGAATACATAGATTAGCAGAGTGAAGTAGGGAGTTATCAAGGAGGGTTTGAGCATTGGCAGATCCAGTTCCTGTTGAAATATTCTTTTTAGAGTTAGTTTAAATTGTTTGGGATGTGTGTGTGTGTTCGAATTCCGAGGGGAAGTTTGTTCCATTCAATAGAGGGGTGGTAGCTGTATAAGTTACACCCTGCTTTAGATTTGGGTTTATAGATTTTTGGTGTACTTGCACAGAAAAGTATTGGTCAGATCAGTAGCTGTTATGCATGCTACAGAATATTAAAAACAGTTCTGTTTTGTGGTATCGCCAACGCACCATCTTTCTGTCAAGAGTCAAATGCAAATGTTGAAAAACTGCAAGTCAGCTGTGAGGCAGCTTTTGGAAAAGTATGTGTTCCTGTTCCCACTGCAGTCCAAAAACTTAGTGTTAGATGGGAGAAGGTAACATCCAGTGCAATTATTTATATCAAGTATGGCCAGTTTTTTTTAAGCAGTACTGTGTTGCGCTCCTACCTGGTGTTTTGTTTCTTTACTGAGTGACGTCACTCAAGCTCCTACAAGGAATAGCATCTGCTGTTCTTAGCAGACTCTCTAGTTATGGCTGAGTTGCCATTTAACAAGTATTTTATTTTTTTCAATACCTGTCTGGCATAAAGAAATAAAATATCTATTAAATGGCAACCCAGACATAACCAGAGTTGTTGCCACATGAGACACAGTCTTGTTTATGTAACACGTGAGAGTGTAAGGGTGCTTCTGTACTCTAGAGAGTAAAGTAATGCACTAGTCTGACCCTCAGCATAATATATAATGTCATGTTTAGACATAGGGTACACCATGCTGTACTACTGTGTGCTGTTAAGAATATGCAGTGCTGCAGGACTTTGTACCCTAATATTTATAAATCCTTCCTCCAAGTGTTATTGGATTTAAGACAGCAGTGCCACATTGCGTTTTACATTAAAATTGTAAGTCCCCCTCTGAGTGCTGTTATACTTTATCAGTATAGGGTGTACTGTGCCACCCTGCTATGCACTGCAGTACTTGTAACTCCCACTAGAGCTCTTGCATTTTAGGGTTGCAGGGCATGCAGTGCCACCCTGCTGTGTGTTTATGAAGATTCTGCAACCTTGTTCTACTGTCATTAGTAGCTGCAACACTCAGTGTTCTGTTGAAGTATGGTCTTTGCTTAATTCATTTTAGTGCAGTGAGCAAAGAATGCCTGCTGATGAACATGCATCTCCGTTTCTGAATTGCTTCTCTACTTTCTTGATGAATTCTGAGTCATTCTCCATTCTGTGGCATTATGTCATGTGGACAGTGAGTCTGAATGTAGACATCCTTCACTTGCAATTGTCCGAGTCTGATTTTTTGACCTCCTCTGTCCTGCACAGCTCTTTCCCCAGTTAGCAGACACCTTCCCCCCGTCACTTATTAGTGTATGCTTATTAATCTTATTTGATTGCATCACTACGCAGTTACCATATCTGAAATTAGTACTCTTCCTGTCCCATTTTAGTTGCATTATTGCTGAGTCATATCCCTGATGGAACTACATTTAAACTTACTTCTAGTATAACTTAAACCTCATGTGATCTTGCTAAGAATATGTTTACTTTTTATCTTATTGTGACAGTTTCAGCAGAGCATACTGTGATTTATGGTCTAACTACAGTAATAACCACAAGAGATTGTTTTTACCTTTGCTACTGTTGCAGTTCCTGCCATATGTATCAAGGAAGACAATATGATCACCATTTGCTCCAGATTTGCATCTAATCAAAGACACACTCATCTGTTCTCTTTTTTGCAACTTGTAAGTTGCTCAGAACTGTTTCTTGTTTGTTTTCAGTGTTAAGCTAATATCTTCTGTCAGATGCATGTTGTTGTTTGTCTTTTCGGCTTTTTCTGGTTAGGGGTCACCACAGCAGAACTCTGGTCCGCTAATGATTGGCAGTAGATTTTTTTTTTATGGTGCCGAGTTGCCAGTCCGACGCCCAACCTTCAGCGAAGGCATGCCCATTCACGCATGTCTTTCGGAGGCCACTCAACCGCGGGGATGCATATTCTGTCTAAATAAATACTTAAAACAAAATCAATCAGAAAGTGTAAGCCATGCCAAGTAAGGAAGATAATATTAACAGAAACAGCTAGTATACTTGTCTCCGAATACTGGCTTTCTTCAGTGATGCATGGTAGTCATCCTTTAACTCACATTAGTGTATGTTCTCCTGGCTACCTTTATTAACATATATAGAGTAGTGAAAAAGAAGTGCTTTTGATTGTAAACCTGCAAAGTTCTTCATTGCTTCTGGTAGCATTCCTAGTTGTGATTCTGAGTACGGACTGACTCACTCACTAGACCATCCACAAGTCACATTTAACTACTCAGTACATCACTGCTACCCCCACTGCTTGCCTGGATGGGCCAATCCATCCTCATTTAATATGGGTCATAACTCAAGTGGACATCAGCTTTACTATGCAGTTAGTTGTGTTTCACATGAAAGTAACTTCTGTGGTGGTTTGCCAAAGATAAAGAGGAAAAAACTACCGGAGTAGACTATTGTAAATGTGATAAACTGGTAATTACCATAATGTAAGTAAAAATCATTGAATTTTGAAGTATAGTTTGGGGACACTGATTATTTAGATCCAGAGGCTTACCACATTTGAGTGGTGCTGTGCTGCTGGTAAAGCAGTGTTTGAGCCATACTGTATTTGATTCTCAAACTTACCCACCCCCACAACTTTGCCAGGTAAAGATTTCTTGATGGTTTGGTTAATAGCCATTGTTCAGCTTGAGGATCATTACTGGTGGACATTCAACAGCTGAATGGAATACAGTCACAGAAGATGTCAGTCTTCCTGCCTGATGTTAGAAGCAGTCAGATGTACTGCTTAGGATACACAATATTACCTTTCAGTCTGAGTCTATCAGAAGATTGTTCAGCTGTAAAAAAAAAAAAAAAAAAAAAATTGGCTGGTAAACAGCAGGAAGAAGCTAACGACTGTTGAAGCAAGGTAGTCATACCTCTCAACTGTCCCCTATTTTGCCTTTTATCTTTCCCTCGCCTCATAAAATTGTTGATTTTTTGGCAAACCACTAAGGATTACAGTCAGTAATGGAAGACAGAGTTTCTTACTACTAAATGTTCATAAAAAGCATGTTGATGTGAAACCATTAAACCTGAGGTTCTATTAAGTTTCTAAGCAAATTGAGTGCCATTTAAAAATCGTCCCTGATTTTGGCCCTTTGTCACCCCATTGTTTCTGGCTTTGTCTGGAATTCTTGAACAAAGAAATTGAGAGGTGTAGGAGTACTTGAGACTGAGGTTTCTTTTCTCAAAGTTCCCTTGCTCCCAGCAGAGTTTGTAGGCCCAGGATAAGGAAGATGACTTTTGTGTTGTACTATGTAGGGGCTCATGCTCAGGACTTAGACATTAAAGAAAAGTTTGATGTCTGGTGGGATCTTGGGTCATAGAAAATATGGCGTAATGAGAGCACTGTGTCTGTCACAGATGTCTGTCACCAGTGTCCTTGGTAAGCTTACTTCCAGGTGCTAATTCTGTTTTCCCCTCTTGCCTGGTGTGTGCCTGTCACATGCTCACCCTTGCATTAGAATCTGTGAAAGTTCAGAACTGGACCTACTGGAGGAGGTGGGATATTACATCCAACTAAGGCATCTAGAAAAGTCTGAAGCCTGGGAGCTCATTGTTTCAGAGACGAACAAAGAGATTGAGTCTTCCTCGTCCAGTTCCTTCCCCCTGGATGACCACTCCTCTGGGAATACTTTGAGGTTCCTGAGATCCTCTCTGAATTGCCTTTGATTCCTCATAGACGGAAGAGAAGTAAGCCTGGATCATTCTTGTAGTGGAAATGGTTATCGAGGATACTCGGACTCTGCTGCTGTGGTCCTCAGTATACTGACACCCTTTTTAAGTCTCAGCTGTACGGAGTGAGTTCCTTACCAGCACAGGTCCTGTAGTCCAAAGTATTTTGCTAAACTGCTGCCAGATAGAGAGTTTAATGTAATGGATGGGTAAGGTAAGAGGGTGTACTTCTGCTACACTGGACCTTAAGATCCTCAGCTACTCATGTCATCTGTTCATATTCTGTTCCCTGCATTGAGCAGCCCTTGATAAACTTCACTGGCCTCCTGACTTTGGAGTTAAGGAGGACTTGGTTAAAGCCATACAGCCTTCAGAGTGTGCTACCATGTGATTAGCTATAATTTTGATTGTGCTAATGTTGTCGCCAAAGCCACAGGTTCAGGTATGTGTCTTTGCTGGATGGGGTGGCTGGGTTGTTCTCCCTTATGATGAAGCTCAGAAATAGCAGTCTGGATGCCTAGTGCAAAGGGGGGAGGTGTTTTTGATCAGACCTCTGTAGTCAAGCACTGCATTCACTACTTCTGATGAAAATCAGTACAATCAAAATGTAGGACCCTTTTCAGCCAGAGTTATGCATTGCATTTAGGACTTCTGTTAAAATCAGCAGTATTTAAATTTATCTTCTCTTCTCCTTCCAAGTTATGATCTTCAGTTACAATTTCTGATGAAATCATGGGTCTTGAAATTTATGTTACCCTTTCAGTCAATGTTATGTAGCACCGTCACAACTTCTGATAAATTCAGTTGTACTGACATGAAGATTCCCTTTTCTTATAGAAGCATAGGTACAATATTAGGCAAGCGACCAAAACATGCCCAACCATATGCACCTTTAAATAGACACACTTAAAAAGGTTTTGCTTCCCTTTTCAAGCACTTAATAGTGTCCGCCTCCCAATTCGAGCAAGGCTGTACATGTTAATCTTGGTATAAATTTGTGTTTACCATCTATTCTTCAAGATTAATGTTAACGGTACTTAAAGTAGTACTTTGCTTTACCTGTAATGGTATCTTATTCCATAAGCTGGCAGTATGTGGATTTAAGAAGCTGTTTCCTAAGCAAGTCTTTTTATTTATTGGTCTGGATTTAACTCTTTCTTTAGTACAGGGGTTTGTATCCTTAACTGTTTTTGCTAAGAACCAGGAGTTCAAAACTGAGTCTTTAATGTCTCTAAAAACAAGACATTTATCATTTTTGGAGTAGTCTGTAGGCTGCTAAATAGGAGGAGAACCAAGCTAATCTATTGGGATGCTTGAAGGATTTAAGGCCTTTAATTTGCTTGGTTAGATGTCTTAAATGGTATGCTTGGATTTATACATACCAAAGGAGGCATTATATTCAGTGATGGGTCTAGTAAGGGAAGGGTACAATGGAAGAATAACTTCTCTGGATCTTGAAATATTCCCTTGGAAATTAAATGGGCCAGGTAGAAGGATTTCCTAACTGTGGTGGAAATATGATGATTGAATGAGAGAGCTGTCCCAAGTAAAACCCACATTTATTATGACAGTGTCTTTGAAGAGAGTACTACCGTATGGGTGATAACATTTTTTTTGTCAAACTCTAGTATGCTGTACTTTTTTGCATTTAGTTTGATACAATTTCCAGTAGACCAGTTACGTGCATATTCCAGCCCTTTTGGAGCAGTTTAGTATCAGCGGATAAGTGAATATAACAGTGCCCATTCTACAGTCATCAGCAGACTTGGTCAGCCACATATCAGTGTATTGGCTAGGACGTCTGCAGAATAAATGCCAAATGGGAGAGGGCCCAGCACTGATCACTGCTGTACCTCACTAGTTACAATTTTAAGTTCAGAGACGGTACCAGCAACTTTTACTACTTGGAATTTGTTGTATAGACAGTTTCCAATCCAGTGGACAACATGGGAGTTTACATTGTTTGTCTGATTTTTCAGTGAAACAGACAAAAGCCTTGGTCAGTACAAGATAGTCGGAGAGTGACCACTATCCACAGCCTTTTGTAACAGTTTCAAAGAAGTGTACTAGGCTCGGGAGACAGGAGTTGCCTTGCACGATGGGAATCTAGATCAATTAAGTTTCCTATGTCCGCAAAAATGAGTTCTGTAATGAGACGTTCCATGGCTTTGCATATAAGGCAGGAGAATGATGCACCTGTAATTACCTGGGTCTGTAGAAGGGCCACCCTTGTGTAGAGAAGTCACAGTGGCTGTTCTGCAGGCATGAGGCACAAACCCTGTGTATAGGCTGGGTTTGAATAGTTTTATTAGAGGGTTGGGTAGTTCATAATTGGCACTGTTGAGAACACAGCCTGAGATGTTGTCTGATCTCATTGAAATATTTTAGCCCTTAACAGGGATTCTAAGACTTGTTCTAGTGTAATTTCAGGAGAAACTACATTTTCAGGATTACCAGGGGCAGCAATATGGGTAGGTTGATGGAACAAACTTTACCTGAACCGTTTAATTAAGCCATAAGTAGGTATTTAGTTTCAAACAAGAGGAAGAAAAATGACTTGTGTTAAGGAATCAATAAACACGACTGAATGCTGATTTTGGAAAAATGCGTGTTGAAAGAAGCTCACAAACTGGTGCATATAGTTGTGGCAAATTAATACTTGTGTACAAATATGCAAATTCATTCACACTATAAAATGCATGGTTCTGTTAAATAAGTGTAGGTTCATAGGTTCATACTAGGCTATCTGCCCGAGGACATTTATAAGCCTAGCCATAGTTTTGTGGCTTAAGCCACCCCTTAGTTTGGATGGAGAAACTATATTATTTTAGCTGTGCCTCTGTTCTGTCAGTGACACTGACACTGAGGTAACCTGTGGGGTGTATCTTTCCATCCATTGGTCAATCAAGATTCCTCTTGAACAAGGCCAAAGTCGCTGCTCTGCTAAACTGGATTTTGTTCTTTTTGTTCCACAGTCTTTGGGGTTTGCGTCTATCCTATCCTCCAGCCTATTAATATTAATAACCTCGTAGGAGTTTAAGTTCACCTTGTTTGAGAGGAGAGGGATCTAGATTTTTTTGAGATGAATCATATTCATCAAATCTGGGTTTACTGTGCCTCGCAAGTCACATACAGTAACCGGTGGGTAAGCGTACTAATGCAACATAGTGTTCGGATACATTATCCTTCCCCCAGTTTTTTCAGGAAGGCCATGTGAGGTTCCTGAGTTTGCGAGGGTGGCCTGTAACATGCTACAATTTGCATAGCAGTGTACATGTGTGAAGACAAAGTTAATTTCTCACTTAGATTAAAGAAATAACAAAAATGCCCTGTAATCCAAAGGAGAGGAATCCTGTTGTTTACAGGCTTTGGATAAGAAGGTCACATGTATGAGAGCTCTGGGAGCAAGAGATGCATCTTCATCACTCTTGCTTTCCTCTCTCCTAATGAGCTTCTACCTCTCATTTTTTATGGTTCTGTTGTAATCCAACTGAACCTTACTAGAGTCAGATCTATTCTGCTATCGTTGTGCTGAAGAATACAGTGGTTTTTCTGATGTAATATTTAACACCCCTCCCTTAATTATTGATTTACTAAAAGTTGAAAGTGAGCTGTTGATGTAATAATAGTGTCATGCTTGGGTTGAACTGATAAGTCTTCATTGTTTATAGCCGATTACTAACCTGATGACCACAAGGGTACCTTTGTAAGCCTATCCATGTTTCCCAAATGTATCTGACCTCTAGGAGTATTTTAAGGGGTATATGTAGGCTTGGCCATTGGTGATCAAGCATTTACAGGCTGCCTGTGTGCATTAGAGACATAGGTGCCAGACCAGGGATAAGTTTCCTATTCCCCATCCAAAGGTCTAAATTATGCTTGGATCGGATTACAGAAGAACTCTGCTTCATATGGATGAGAATCCTGTTCCAGAGAAGGGGTAGTCTGTGAGACGCATACCAGTCCCTCTAACATGTCCTATTTATGTTGCAGATGAGATTAAGGTTCCTAGATTGGGTAATTCTAGTGCTCTTCATTTTTTCCAGATGTGCAACAGGTTAATCAGAGCGGGCTCAGAGGATGCTTTGTATGCCAGGCATAGATCACCTCTCAGCAGTCTTTTCAAATATACTATTTTTTTCAGTTTCATATGGATTTAGTTATTTTACATTAAGAAGGTGTGGTCTGCACTCTTGTGGGAGGAGAGGGTAGATTCTGCCCTTCTGAGCTGGGAGTTTCTGGTTAAAGGTTTATTGTGCCTGCTTATTTGAACTGTTTCTTTCTAAAATTGGTATGCCTTGTTTGCTGTAGCATAGACTAAATTCAGGACCTGCTGAATCTAGCTTTGTTTGTACAACTTGAGCACTAATCCAGACCATCTTTTTTTGGAGAAGGTTCCCCTGCACCCTAGTGGCAGGAGTGTGCAGTTAGAACTAGTCTGATCGAAGACTGCTGGAACGGGGCTTAGTTTTAAGCTTTTTATTGGTTAATTTGTTTAAATCAGTTTGCTCAATTAGTATTGTTATATTAAAAAAATATGCGCACTTTATGCAACTCTGCCTAGCTAGGGTTACACTATTCCCAGCGCCATAAAGTCTGCTCTTCAAATTATCTCTTAGAACAAGCCAGTTTTTTAGTTTTGGCACTAAAATCTGTTTCTCTGAGCTCAGCACTTGTTCATAACTCATTGTAAGCACTAAATAAGCTACAAATTACTACAGCACTTAACTTTCCTCTCTTGTCTAGAGGAAAACAGTTTTTAGTACTTAATAAATAAGCACCTATCCAGGCATGTCTAAGGGTCAGCTCCCGATGTGTTCTCCTGTCTACCTGATGAATCTGGGCATTTTGGGGCAATGCAGCAATTGCCTCATGTACACAGACAACCCTCTCCTCCTACCACCCAATGCTACAACCTGTGAGAGATGAACTTATATAGCCAAACTGGAAGCAAAGCTCTCTTCACCCAAGACTGGACTAGACAGTCAAGAGGAGGAGGTAAACACTTGCACCACACCACACTCATCACATAGTCCCTCAAAACCTACACCACAAAATATACACATAGAAACACAAAACACACACCTACATTTGCGGAGGCTCTCAGTAAAAATCTGCTCAAGCAACAGAGACCTCCAAAGCAGAAACGCAAGTAACCTCCACCCCCCAACACAACCCAAATGACACATTGTCCACAAACTCAGTGTGCCATTCAACCACAGCCCATAAGGCATAACAACGTACACAACATTCTAGTCATAGGTGACTCTAGTCAGGCACACTGATGATCCACTCACCAGGCTAAACAAGGAGAAAGTTACTGTCAGCTGCCTGTCTGGTGCCAGGATCCGCCACATAACGCACGCACTCAGGTCACTCCACAACAAGTACAAATATGACTCTGTCATTGTCCATGTTGGTGTGAATGACCTGAGATGTACCTCCCTGGACTACATGAAAAGAGACATGGAGGAGCTCTCTAATCTTGTAGCCCAGGCAGGTATGACCCTAGCTCTGAGTAGCATCCTGCCATCACCCAGAGTGATACTACAGTACAAGGACAAAATGATTGACTTCAAAAATTGGCTAAGCTTCTGGTGTCATTCTAAGGGGATCCAGTGTCTGTCTGCCTGGGATGACATGATCAACAGACCACAATGCTTTGCCAGAGATGGTCTGCACCTGTCGCCCTTGGGATTCTGGATACTGGCTAAGGCTTTTGCCACCCCTATAGTGCCTATTTTTAGGGAAGGTTCAAATGACAAATTCACCACCTTAACAGGTTAGAAGCAAGCAAAATCTGAGGGTAATGCTACTCAATGCTAGAAGTCTAAACCTCAAAATGCATTCACTCAAGGCACTCCTTAAAATGGAGAACATCGACATCTGTGCAGTGACAGAGACCTGGTTCAAGGCTCCAGAGAGCATCCCTGCATTACCAGGCTATAATTCATACCACACCTTTCGGCCACCTAACCTGGACCAAAACACTAAAGGTGGAGGCATGTCCATATTCATTAAGGATATCCATACCTCCAGGCTAGTTGCACAGCATAATGCATCCGAGATTATCCAAGTGCAACTAACTCTGGGCAAGACCGCAATCCAAATTGTAACTTGCTACAGATCCCCCACCATGCCCCAGAATTCCCACTCCTCATTTCTTGATACACAGGAAAATATTAGGGTACAACCCATCACCCTAACAATGGGCAATTTCAACTACCCCAGCATTAACTGGGAAAATTGCTCATGTACCAACTCTTTTGTTTAACGTTTTCTGGAATTCATAAATTCCAATGCCTTGGATAAACTTATCCACACCCTCACCAGGGACAGCAATATCCTAGACCCGGTCATTACCGACATGGGCGACCGGTGTTCCACACCAGATGTCAGTTCCTCGTTGGTCAGATCCGACCACAAGCTAATCACCCTAGACATCCACATCCCTCCCCCACCCCCCATTAGGGAAACCACCGTAAAAGTTTTCTCCAAAGCCAACTTCACGCTTCTTAACACAGAAGTGGCAAACTTCATGACACCCATGCAGATGGACAGTAGAGGTACGACTGCTGAATCCTACACAAATACACTTTATAAGCACTTACACGAGTGCATGGATCGTGCTATCCCTAACAGAACCAAGATGCTATCCTCCAAAAAAAGGAAGCCAATCTGGTGGTTCCCTGCCATAAACAAACACTACAACAGAAGAAAGAAACTGTTGCAAAAAAGAGTAAAATCCCATGATTGGAGGAAATCCCTGGTCAGCCTCAGTAAGAAGCTGAGATCTCTCATAAAATCCTCCAAAGGTAGTTATGAAAACAAAATCGCCACTGATTCCAAAGGCAACCACAAAGCATTCTATAGCTATGTCAAGAATCTCAATGGCAATACTCAGATCTGCTGTGAGTTACAGCACAATGGCACTAAATATACAGAACCAACTGATAATTGCCAACATCCTGGCAGATAGATTCAGTGCTAATTTTACCCCACTCTCACCCCCTAAAGGGCCCAGCTCTATACCGGATGAATGCAAAGTTCTTGTAATCACGGCTGCACAGTTAAAAACCACACTCTCCAAAGCCAAGAATACAGCATCCATGGGACCTGGCAACATCCCAGTCTGCATTCTACATGAACTACAGAATGAACTGGCACCCCACCTAAGCACCATGTTCAATCATAGCCTCACCTCAGGCTTTCTGCCCACTGAATGGCGCACAGCAACTGTTATCCCACTTCACAAAGGGGGGAGCCACCATGGACCCTGGGAACTACCACCCCATTAGCCTAACGAGCCTGGTCTGCAAGGCCATGGAACGTATTATCATGGATCTTATACACAAAGACATTGGTAATCTCCAAACTCTGGACCCCACCCAGTTCGGGTTTGTAAAAGGCAGATCATGTCTCCTAAACCTGATAGACTTCTTTGAAGCAGTCACCAAAGCCGTAGTCGAGGGTAAGGTGGTTCACACAGCCTATCTAGATCTCGCCAAGGTTTTTGACACCATCCCTCACTCTGGAATTATAGATAAACTCACTAAACTAGGTATAAATTCCTGTTACAAGATGGGTTGCCAACTGGCTCACTGACAGAACCCACACTGTGAAAGTAGCAGACTCTAAATCCAACTTCAGACCAGTGACAAGTGGAGTACCACAGGGTTCATTCCTGGGTCCTATCCTGTTTGGTATCTACTTTTCTGAAGTACAGGCTAACACAGAAGGTCTTTGGCTAACGAAGTTTGCAGATAACTGCAAACTAGGAGCCATAATCGAAACTCCTAATGATGTGGACATCCTACAAAAGGGCCACACGGAGACAGATGCCTGGTGTCAAGGCCACGGCCTCAAGCTCAATGCCAAAAAGTGCATTGTCATCCCCTTTGGTAAACTCTGTACCCATGAACTACACATAGGTGGTAGTGTAGGTAACACCGAAAGTGTGATAAGAGACCCTGGAACACAGGTGGACAGTAGTCTCTCCTTTGATAATCACATCACCACAGTAGTCAGGAAATTCTTCTACATGGCACACCTCATCACAAAAGGTTTCTCACCCAGGAAAAAGAGGTCATTGTTCCCCTCTACTTGTCACTCATTAGACCCATTGTAGAGTAAAATGCCCCTTTTGGTATGTACCTCACAAGACCTCTACAACAACTGGAAAGGCCGCAGAAATACCTCACAAAGAGGATTACCAGCCTCAAACAGATGCGTTACACAGACAGTCACAAAAATCTCCAGCTTTACTCTGTCGCATATCGCCTACTCAGAGGCGATCTCTGCCTAACATACAAAGCTATGTCAAACCAGAGCTGATGGACATGCTCCACTTAAAGAAATCCCAATCCCTCCAAGCTACATGCTCTAGTGACCTAAACCTTATCACTACAGTAAACAAAACATGCTGGAGGGATAGATCCCTGTCCCATAGACTTCCCATACTCTGGAACAAACTACTTATCTATATCAAACAAAGCTCCTCATTAGCAATCTTCAAGAAAAATCTTGATGATTGGATGGGAAATCGGAAATTCACCCTGGGGATCACCTCTATGGCTCTGCTCGACAGGAGCACAGGAAAATAATTTTCTTGGGTGGCGAAAGCAAGGGTACCTTTTTGGCTATGCTTATATAGGTCCTAGGGCCAATAGCCTAGCACCTACCTATGAACCTGTAAGCCATCATGCACAAAATGTCAAGTATCGATACACAGAACAAATGATATTCTGAGAGAATGGCAGCCGTCACAGGCACAAACAAAATTACCTTTCATATATGTTTACAGGCAGACTTTCCCCTAGTAAGGAAAGGATTGCAAAGTTATACCCAGTGAAACAGTTGACCCAACATAAACTTCTAGTAGCCATAGTCAGATGCAAACAATGATCAGAGAAAGCCCGAAGGTAAACGGAGACTAGGCTAAAGACGTGGAAGCTGACTGGAGTGAAAACAAAGGTCTTCAGAAAAATGTTTAGGGCTCAGGCACCTCAGAAAGAAGTGAAAGTAGGTGTAACTGAAAAAGAATGGCAGCATCTCAAAACAGCATGTATGAAAACTATAGCGCAGATATGTGATCAAGCCAGATGTGGAAAAGCTGGTTGTGGAATGCAGAACAAGAAGTTATCAAAAGAATGAAGGAGTGAGAGAAAGAGAAAGATGGACCAAGTTAAGAAGAAATACTGGTCAACTAAAATAGAGTCTTCGAGAGCAGTTACACTGATAAGGTTACAAGGCAGTGACAGAACAATAAAGAAGAATACTTTAGACACCATTCATAAAAGTTAAATAGCAATCTGCTCACCAGTCAAAGGCAGATGGAAGACGTACTTCAAGCTGAATCACTTGATCCACTTTCTTGGATTTCATTTTCCTTGGTGCTCTTCATACTTCTAGAGTGGGTCCTACTCTGTGATTTTTTGTAGGGTGTGCATGGGGCACTATAGCTTCTGCAATATTTTCTACATTCAACCAACTGTTGTTTGGTCTTGGAGTAGAAGACGGCCTCAACCAAACTCTTGAGGGGCCTCCCATTCCTGCAGGTTAAGTTGTCATAGAGCATAATGATGGCTCTTTCGCTGGTAGCATGGGAAGTTCACTTCTGTTCCAGCATAGTTCAAATGTTATGATACCCCATGGAGATGGGGTTCCACTTTTGCCATTTAGAGCTGCAGACAGTCTTAACTGGTCTTGAAGGCCATTCAATACAAAGCTTCTTCTGGAGATGATCTTCATTCACTGTGGCATCCAGATCATTCTGTGGTATGTAAACAAGCAAGGAGGCATGCGGTTGTACTTCTTTTTCAAGGGTGTGATGTGTATATGGCACTGGGGCATATACAGTGACAGAGAAATTACTATCAGCAGTTCACATCTCAGGAGACATGAACTTGTTGGCAGCATTTGAAAAACTTCTTTGCCTGGAATTTTGGATGTAGGTGCTAAGTGGTTTGGATGATTCAAAAGTGGAACACTCAGGAAATTGATATGTTTATCAACTCGGACAATGCAGTTTTCCACTGTTTTACTTACTGTAGCATAGTAGAGGGGAGATGGCGGTGGACTTGATATTCATTCTATGGTGTAGAATATTTTTTACACCTTCTCACTATCCCCTTTGTTCCCATACCTCATCACAAAGTTCAGGGAAGAAAGAGCAATGCTGTGACTGCCCCAGGGTGACCAGAAGGAGTGTGGTTTCAAGCCCTTAAGAATTTGGTGGTACACAGACGATCTCCCAGTCCTGGCCAGGGGTTTCCATCACTGCTTGGATGACAGTTGGTTGGGTTCTACCTCAGAGATCGTTCCCTCGTGTTGATTGTCTGATTCCACTGGATCTTCTGGTTAGTGTGTCAGAAGTAACTTGTGTTGTCAGGAAGTCTTTGACTCATTGGGCTTTTTCTATGTGTTAAATTGTTTCCGTCTGGGTGGAATGATACCCTGCACTTTCCTGGTAAGTCAGCTTGCAGGTTAGTCTGAGCTGCTTGGGCAGCTGTATAATTTAGACCTCATCTTACAGTGATCCTCATCTGCTGGAAACGCAGCACACTATCGGTATCCTTATCCTTTCCTTGACTTCTTTCTGTGCTTTCATCTGGTTCACCATATTAGTCCTTTCGTCCTTCTTTGAAAGTTTTATAGTTCTTTCATTGCAGCCTTGTTTTTCTATTTTTTATTAAGTTACATAACTTTTGTTACTGCTACTTAAACATGATTCATGGTTTCTGTGCATTCATGTTCTTTTGACCACTTGTTTTACTGCCGTAGGTTGTACTATAGTTTACTGCACTGCTGTTTCAACTGTTGTACACTCAACCAAGTCTTGATTGATCAACAGACCATTTCATTGAAAAAAATAGGTTAGTAGCACTGAGTGATGCGCAGGGAAGGGGGAAGCCCCCCACATTCCTTGGCTAAGTGTTCTTTCTTTTTTTTTTTCCTTTCTCCCTGCTAATCTTTAGTTGCATATGTTTATGCTATCTATATATGGTTCCACTCAGTTCTACTGAAGGCTTGTATTGTAATACCTGATTTTATGTTTGTATGAACAGCACAGTAACTGGATAATGTAGGCGAGTGTTTCGTTTGTGAAGAGTTTTGTCATCCACTAGAGTTGCTGTGTTACACACTGTAGCTGGCTGCCTTTTCTAAGTGCTTAAATATCAGATTTACAGATTGTATGTTGTGCAGCAAAGAGTGAGAACTAACAGATATGCTTTCTACCTGTCCCTCTAACTTCTGTAAATCTACATCTCAGTAACCCCCAACTTGCACGCGTACACATCTCTTGTTAGTTTATTTTTCTTTCTGTCCTTCTATACTGTGGAAGTCACCATTTTTGTTTTTAGTAATCCCAAACATGCATATCTACAAATACCCCCTGTAAGCTTATTGTCTTGTTTAAAGGTTAGAAAGCTGAAATGCACAACTGTGAAATATAGTGCACTACTCTTGTTTGCCAAACATTACTTAAGGTGGATGAGTATAGACAAATAGAACTGTACCTAACTAGTTCACCCATCAAGAAATCCTTAAAATGTTCTTCGTGTTTCACTGTTGCAGTCATTACATTTGGGTAATCTGCTGGCAGGTTGCCCTCAGTCGGCCTGATTAACAAAGTCTTGGGTCCTGCATCAGTTGCTGTCCCTTCTTCCATGACGTCAGGTCGTCAGGGGTATAAAACATGCTGCCGATGCCATTACATTAGTCTTTCTTGCCGCACAATGCCCGAAGCAGAAGCAGTTTGCAAGTGCCGGTCGTCTGACTCCTGAAATTTTCGTTTTCGAGTTTCAGATCCGAAGTCTTCAACTAAAAAGCTAAGTACCCCGTTGAGGAAACATTTTCTTGCTCCTTCAGTAAAAGTTAATTGCATTACTTGTGGGAAGCAAATGCCTCATAAGGATTTTCATTTGTACTGTATTCCTTGCCTAGGCCCTGACCACAACGTACCTTGCTGTCGGTTTTGTGCTTTATTTAATCAACGCACTATCAAACATCAGTACATTTTTGCTTCTAAATATTTTGGCTCGCGCTTTAATTATCCAGAAATGTCATCAGTTAGCATTCCGACTAACGGATTGCCTAAAAAACGCAAAGAAAAAGATAGAGACAGGCCGTTGAGGTCCAAAACTGCTGACGACACTTCTCCTAAGCCAGTCGCCAGTTCGCCGGTACTCAGTGAGGTGCTTTCGCAGCCCCCGATATCTGCTATTTCTGATTCACAGGCCTCTACTGAGACCCATTCGGAGTCTGGTATGCTACGAGATGCTTCAAGTATGGAACCCGCGGATGTCTCTACCTTGGATGGGTCTGGAGCCGCTGTGCAGGCACCGGCTTCTGAGGATGTTTTCAGGCCTACAGATTTGTATATTAGACCGATGTCATCTTCAAAACTAAGGCAAAAATCTCGACTTATGCCTCAAAAACCGATGCCTGGGTCACATGTGCAGGCCCCTATGCCTAAAAAATAAATGATCAAAATGGCCGAAGATTTAATTACTCTGATCAGGGATAGCCAACCCCCTCACCCCCCAAGAGGCCTAGGCAAGACATTGATTATGAATCTTCTGAACAGGATTCTATTTCTTCTGACTCTTCTAATGAACAGGAATTGTCTATACCTACTTATGAGGACTCTGATGCAGAATATTCCATTCCTTCTGCTTCTCCCCTTGAGGATTTTTCTTTTGGGGAAGCTTTACATACCTTAAGGGAACATTTCCACTGGGAAAGTCAGGATTTCTCTGAATCTAAAAAGAGACTTGGGGATTTTCTTCTTCTTCCTCAGCATAGGCCTTTGGCTATACCTCCTGTTCTAGATATTGTTGATGATGTTTTTTCAGAATCTAGTATGACTCCTGATTCTCTGCCTCTGGCTTCTTGTAAGCCAGACAGATACTATAGGGTTCCTGACTCCCACAAATTCCTTTTCAAAAATCCTGTTGCAGATCCTGAAACCATTTCTCAGGGTCCCAAGGGCATTAAGGTTTCTACTGCTAAAAATCCTACCCCTTCTGATAGAGATTCCAAGACGCTGGATAGATGGGGTAAGAAGGTTTACACTTTTGCAACCTTGGCAATCAGGGCTTTAAACTGTCAATTTCATGTGCTAAAATATCAACAGCATATCATGGGACTGCTTAAACAGAAAATTATGTTAATTTCTGACTGTGTAGAAAACAAAGATTTACATGATGTATTGCATTCAGTTGAACAAGTTGGAAAACATACTTTGCAATGTGATTTTGATTCTTCGGAGGCCTCTTGCAGGGCTGCTGTAACTGGTTCTGTGCTTAGAAGGCATGCTTGGCTCAAAGATCAAAATCTGCCTGATCATGTTAAAGCAAAATTGTTGGATGCTCTTTTACAACAGGACCATCTCTTTGGTAATAAGGCTGAAGAAGTTTTAAAAAAGATGGAAGATAAAGCTAAATCTATGCAAACTGTGAAAGATTTCTTGCAAGTGCAACCTCCAAGATTTAGTAGGCACTGGCCTACTAAGAACTGGTCCTTTCCAGTTCCTTTGAGAGCCACTCAAGTCAAACCCAGACATTGCAAAGGCTCCAGGTTTCAGTCACAAGGGACTTTCAGAACAAAACAATGGGGTGCCTCCTCTTCCAAATCTGGAAACAATAAGACACCTCCCTGTGGTAAGCAATCTCAATGACTTCCCTTTACATTTACCAAGCACTTATCTTTTAGCCACCCCTTTGGGGAGAAAACTGGCTCTTCATGCAAGAAACTGGCAACTTATAACCCAGGACAAATGGGTTTTAAATATAGTATCCCAGGGATACAGATTTCATTTCCACACGTTGCCAATTCCAAACGGATGGCCAGATCTGCCCTCAAATCAGTGGGCAGAGGCCCAGAAACAAGTACTTTCCCTCAAGAGCATGGGGGCTCTTCAACCAGTGCCAGAAGAGGAAAAGGGACAAGGTTTCTATTTAAGACTTTTCCTGATAGCCAGAAAAGACAAATCATGGCGTTCAATTCTGGACCTATCTACTCTGAACACCTTTCTGGACATTCCAAAAGTCAAGATTCTGACTCTTCACCAGTTACTTCCTAAGCTAAGCAAAAATGCCTGGTTGGCAATTCTAGATTTAAAAGAGGCTTACCTGCATATCCCAATCGGGGAATCTTGCAGAAGATACCTCCGCTTCAAAGCAGGCTACTTGCATCACCAGTTCTCTGCACTGCCGTTTGGCTTATCTAATGCGCCCAGGGTCTTTACAAAGTGCCTGGCTCCCATAATTGCATTTTGCACACAAAAAAACTATTCAAATATATTTAGTTATTTATCTTTATTTTATTTTACATTTGTTGACCAGGCTAGTCCAGCTGGATGTATGTCTATTTTCAGTGGAGGCCCGGGGAGAAAAGCTCCAATGGTTATTACAAGTTTAAACAAAAACATAAAAGGATCGAAAGATAAAAGGATGAAAACAAAGATGAAAAGATTATATACAAAATTGAGTTAGTAGATTGTATACAAAATTGAATTAGTACACGTAAAACACATATAAGAGGAAATAGCAATTACAAGATAAGATTAATAATCAAATAAGTAAATACTTGTAATACACAAATGATAAAACATAGCAAGAGTAACAAATTGACAAACAAATGTGATAGAAATTTTTTTTTTTTTTTTTGTACAGTATATATGAGATTAAAGAGGGGAACAATCAGGATACAGGAAAAAGAGAAGGAAGAAATTATGGTAGTGGAAAGGAAGAAGGAAAGGTCAATCAGGGTTGGTACAAGAACAAAGCCAGTATTTATTAAGATGCATTTCCAGTTGTTTTTTAAATAGTGGAAGAGTGGACAAGGATGAGATATCGGAAGGAAGTTTGTTCCACATTTTTCCAATAGAGTTGGAAAAGAGAGTCACCTGCAGAGTTATTGGGTTTGGTAATATTAATCAGCAGTTTGTTTGAAGAACGTAGGTGTTTCAGGTTATTATAAGGAGTAATGAGGTTAGAGAGTATTGGTGTTTTGGATGGTTGATGTAGAATTTTGTGAGCTATTAAGAGCTGTTGATAAATAAGCTTGTTAGGAAGTTCAAGCCAACCTAGCTGTTTTAGGTTCAGACAGTGGTGAGTTCTAAAAGGGGATCCTGTAGCAAATCGAGCAATATTATGGTAGAAAGATTAGTGTAAATAGGGGAAGCATATAGAAGGGTAGAGATGAGGTGAGATCTAACTAAGGTGGTTCTAGCTTCAGGTGTAAGGAAGAGTTTGATTCTATAAAAGGATCCAATCTTTTTGTTAACTGCTTTTATTGTGTTGTTGATGTGAGAATCAAAGTTAAGATTGTTGTCAATAGTTATACCTAGTAGCTTTGTAGTAGAATCAGGAGAAATAAAAGTGTTATCAGTGGCAGTGATAGAGAAATTTAGAGGGGAAGATTTACGGGTAGGTGAAAACAGTAATAATTTGGTTTTCTTGGGGTTGAGGAGTAGGCAACGGTCAGAGAACCACTGTTCAACAGTGTTAAAAGCTTTCTGGGTAAGAGACTGGAGTTCAGTTTGAGAGGAAGCAGTGCAGATTATAGTAGAATCATCTGCATATTGTATGCAGGTAGCATTAGGAATAGCTGATTGGAGGTCGTTAATAAAGATGGAAAATAGAAGGGGACCCAGGATAGACCCTTGAGGTACTTCTAAAGAGATAGGAAGGAGATTAGATAGTGTATTTTTCCAATATACTGCTTGCTGACGGTTTTCTAGGGAAGATGTGAACCATGTTAAGGAAGAGGGATGAAGTGCGAGAGATTGTAGTGTATGCAAAAGAAGTTTGTGATTAACCATGTCAAAAGCTTTTGCTAGGTCTATGAAGAGAGAAGATGGTAGATTATTGCTGTTGCGGTAATAGTTGATGGAGTTGGTAAAGGAAAGTAATGCAGTGGTGGTGCTGTGGGAAGGTCTAAATCCATGTTGACAGTTTGCAAGTAAGTTGTTATGGAGAAGGTGGTTAAGTAGTTGTTTGTGGATACATTTTTCCATGATTTTAGCTATGGGTGATAGAAGTGCGATAGGACGGAAGTTTGAAAAGTAATTAGAATTGCCCCCTTTATGTAGGGGAATGATGTGAGATATCTTCCATATGGAAGGGAAAATTCCTTCCTTTATAGATCTATTTATTAGGATAGAAATAGGATAGGCAGAGGCTTTGGCTCCTATTTGCAAGAATTCTGCAGGAAGCTTGTCAGCAGAGCGGGTGGTGGGTCTAAGTTTTTGGAGTAGAGATAAGATAAAGGAGGTAGATACAGGTTGTAAGTGAAGGGGAGGAAGAGTATCTAAAGTGGGTGAGAGTAGTTTAGTAGTGTCTGGAGATAGTTGATTTGCAAGAGTTTGGATAGTGTTGGCGAAGAAAGAATTAAAGTCGGCTGTTTTTGTAGGATTGTCTGGGTCAGAGTCCTGAGGGTTAGGTGTGATTGACTGACCTGGGGATAGTAAATTATTAATACTAGTCCAGAATTTTTTTGGTGGATTGTTGTAATTGCAAGTAATAGTTCGTTTTATCTGTCAGGATAGCTTTTTTGTGCTGTTTCTAAGCTCTCTAAATTTTTGATGGTCTGTTTGATTCTTAGTAGACCGCCATTTAACCCAACATTTATTTCTGAGAATGATCTTTTGCTTAGTATCCTTGGTAAGCCAGGAAGCTGTTTTTGCTTTGGTTCTAATGGTCCGACTTGGGGCATGATGATCTAGGATAGATAGGAATGTAGAATTGAAGTATTCTACTGCTTCATTAAGTGGGAGATGTTTAAGTGAGGCCCAATTACATTGTCTAAGTTCAGCCTGAAACTGTTCAGAGTTAAATTGTTTTTTAGAACGTAGTGTTTTGTATATTGTAGATAATGTTAGGTTTGTTTTGTGTCTAATGATATAAGTTAGTGAGTGGTCACTTAGATCATCTGGAAGGGTGCCTGATTGGTAGGTTTGTTGGGGAGTATTAGTAAGAATCCAGTCTAAGGTGGTTTCATTATTGTTGGTTTTATTAGTTCTGGTGGGACTATTAATGAGTTGTTTAAAGCCATAAAGGTTAATATTAGAGGTGGGGGTTAGTACTGTTGCAGGTATACCAGTCTATGTTAGTCGCCTAAGACTATTGTTTCTTGAGGGAGGTTGGTAGAGAGTAGGTTGAGGATGTGTTCGAGAGTGTTCATATTATTTCCTGGAGGGAGATATACACAAATGATATTTATGGATTTAGTAGTATTGATTTGAAGTTTGGAGCTGATTATTACAGTATTATTGTCTAAGGTACAAATCAGTTTTATAGTACTAATTTGGAGTTTTATTTTGTAGAGAATTGCAACTCCTCCTCCCTTTCTGGCTGTGCGATCAAGAATAATGATGTTATAACCAGGTGGGGTAATTTCATTGTCTTTGATAGAAGGCTTTAGCCATGTTTCAGTTAAGCATAAAATATCAAATTAATGGACTTCTAGGAGGGCATGGAGTTGACTAATTTTGTTACAAACACTTTGTATATTAAGATGGGCAATAGAGAGAGAGTTGGTAGGTATAGAAGATGAGAGAAGAAGTTTTGTCTTGTATTTTGTGTATATTGGTTTTATTATGCTGTGGGCCTGGATTAGGATGAATATCTCCATCTAGCAGAAAGTGGAGGATTCTGAAGTATTTTGGTTGGAGAAGTTGATAGGAGGTGTCAAATATTTTTCTGGATTTAAGTTTCCTTAACTTGAAGTGTGCTAGTCTGTGATATTTGGTTAGTATGTAGTTGGGTTGAGTGGTTAGGTGTGGGAAGGTAGGGAAGAAAGGTGATGTAGGTGTAGAGGTGTATTTAGAGGGATATGAAAGAGAAGAGTTTAGTCTAGTTTATCCATACCTGGACGATTGTCTAATTCAGGCAGAAAAAAAGGACACTCTTCTAAACCATCTGGCATTTGTAAAAAGGATTCTAACTTGTCTGGGGTACACTATAAATGAAAAGAAATCACAACTGGTACCCTCTCAAAAAATTACATTCCTGGGTGCAAGCTTGAATACAACTGCCCAGATGGCTTTCCTTACGCCAGAGAAGCAAATTAATTTGGTGACTTACTTCAAACAGATGGCCACAAAACCCCTGCTTTCTGCAAGGCAAATACTGCAAGCCTTGAGGTTCATGGCCTCCTGCATTCTTCTAATTCCATATGCAAGACTGCATATGAGGAAACTTCAGTGGTACTTAAAAAGTCTATGAAATCAGCATTGTCACAGCCTGGAAACAATGATTCCTGTCAAACCTTGCCTGCAACTAGAGTTCCTATGGTGGGCAGAGGCCTGCCACCAAAACAAGGGACTGCCATTCACACCACCCCCTGCTGCCCAAACCCTAACTACAGATGCATCAGACTATGCTTGGGGGGTACATCTGGTAGGGAGGTGCATTCAGGGCAAATGGAGCCCAAATCAAATGCACCTTCATATCAATCAAAAAGAAATGCTAGCTGTACAGAATGCACTGACAGCCTTCAAGGACTACCTTCATCCAGGACAACTACTGATAAAGACAGACAATACCACGGTTATGTGGTACATAAACAAGCAGGGGGGTACACACTCCTACCCCCTTTACAGACTAGCCATGGCATTGTGGAACACGGCCTTGACCTATCAAATACAACTACAAGCTCAATTCCTACCAGGAAAGCTGAATATTCTGGCAGATGATCTAAGCAGAAATCTCATGGACCCACATGAATGGAAACTGGAACCACGGATTTTCAACATGTTGACATGCAAATGGGGGAGCCCAGACATAGATCTTTTTGCCTTGCCCCAGAACTATCATTTGGACAAATTTTGCACAAGAATTAATCACAAAACAGGCTGGAAAGTGGATGCTCTATCCTTCAGTTGGAAAAACCTGTCAGTCTATGTCTTTCCCCCTCTGCCTCTGCTCTCCAAAGTTCTACTAAAAGTCAAACAGGACAAACCAAATTGATTCTGATTGCTCCAGACTGGCCTCGCCAACACTGGTACCCACTCCAGAGCAGTGTGTCACACCTTCCACCGTGGCACCTGCCTCAGACACCTTACTGTCTCAGCAGAACAACCAAATTCTGCACACTCAGCTCCAAACTTTGAATCTTGCAGCGTGGCTAATCACCTAAATTCACCCTTAACATCCCTCAGCAAACCTGTGATGAATGTCATTTTGGAGGCGAGAGGGTCTAGTACTAGAAAATCTTATGCTGACAAATGGAAAAGATTCTGTGCCTGGAATCAATCTCAAGGGATAAGCCCAGCAGTGCCCAACATTCCTCAGATTTTACAATACTTAACTGAGATGCTTCACAAGGGCCTGTCCTTTTCTTCCATATAAATCCATGCCTCAGCCATTTTGGCTCATTACAACACAGAACCGCCCCCTTCTCTCATTCTCTGCTAAAGCAGTATCTTAGAGGGGCCAAAAACTTAAGACCACCCAGGAGAGCTCCAACCACTGCCTGGGACCTCAATTTTGTATTGGAAAAGCTCACTCTCCCTCCTTTCGAGCCAGCTGCTACTGCAGACATAAAGTTTCTCTCCTGGCAAACAGCTTTCATATTAGCAATCACTTCAGCTAGAAGGATTTCCGAATTACAGGCTCTTATGGCAGTGGAGCCTTTAATAATTTTTCATGCGGACAGGGTATCTCTCAGGACCAATCCATCCTTCATGCCTAAGGTGGTATCCAGTGTGGTTCTTAATCAGACCATTCATTTGCCAACTTTCTTTCCCAATACACATAACAAGGGGGAGTGGATTCTGCATTCATTGGATGTACACAGACAACTTAAATTTTACTTAAACAGGACAAAATCTCAAAGAAAATCTGAACAACTGCTGGTGGCATTTGCTACAGGGGCAGAGGGAAAGGCTATTTCAAAGGAAACAATTTCCAAATGGATAAGCCATTGTATTAGTTTCTGCTATATGCACCGTGGTAAAACTATTCCCCAGGAGATCAGATTCCATTCCACCAGGGCTGCATCTACTTCTACAGCCTTTCTCAGAGGTGTTCCTACCAGGGACATTCTAGAAGCTGCTACCTGGAGCTCAGTTCATACTTTCACCAAACATTACCATTTACCACTTTTCTCTAAATCCAGAGCTGGCTTTGCCACTGCTGTCCTGCAGGGCCTTATAGCTGGTACTAATGCTGTATAATTCCCACCACCCAACCATAGTCTTGGGAATCTACCCAAATGTAATGACTGCAACAGTGAAACATGAAGAACATAGTACAGTTGTGTACACTTACCATAAATGTAGATGTTCGAGTGTATTCACTGTTGCAGTCCTGGTTACCCTCCCTCCAGCCCCCTATTTTTCTCTGGCTATAACTCTGCTTTCTCTCACTATGCTTAAAAGCCCTTTTGGTGAATTTGGTTTTGGTTGAAGGTATATTTTTGTGTTTTTAATTTTATTTGCTCCCCATTTGGGGGGCACCTGACATCTGGGGCAAGAATAACTAATGTAATGGCGTCTGCTGCATGTTTTATACCCCTGACGACCTGACGTCACGGAAGAAGGGACAGCAACCGATGCAGGACCCAAGACTTTGTTAATCAGGCCAACTGAGGGCAACCTGCCAGCAGATTACCCAAATGTAATGACTGCAACAGTGAATACACTCGAACATCTACATTTACGGTAAGTGTACACAACTGTACTTTTTTCCTTTCTTCTCTCTCTCCCAGTGAAACAAGCACATATATCTTCTGCAGCAGCAGTAATCAGACTTGCACAAGAAAAAATCTTCACCTGGATACTGCAGCCAACAATGTAAAATTGTAAATATCCTGAGAAAAAAACGTTGGTAGCACACAGCAGGTACGTTAGCAAAAGTACGTTTAATATAATAGAACACAGAGAAAGTAAGTGTTTTCGCAGACAATTCCCACTTCATCAGACTAACATTAAACAGGTTTAACAAGACATTTTAAATAGACTCATAGATCACATAGCAACCAATTAAAACAAGACATAAAAGCATGTGTAATACAAATTAAAGTGCTAGCACACCAAGGTGCTAATGTTATAAAATGAAAAAGTCAACAACTATACAAATATCCTATTTAAAATTCTAATAATACCTTAATAAAGCCATGTATTAAAATTATAACCGCGGTGGTGGTGCTGCGGTAGCATTGTCGCCTCACAATAAGACGTCCTGTTTGATTCTCAGCTAAAGTGTCTTCTGTGTGGAAACATGCGTGAATGGGCGTACCTTCGTTGAAGGTTGTACGTCAGGGCTGGCAACTCGGTACGTAAAATTCTACTGCCAATCATTAGCGGACCGGAGTTCCTCTCTGGCGACCCCATAACCGGGAAAAGCCGAAAGATACAACAATATATATATATATATATATATATATATATATATATATATATATATATATATATACACACACACACACACACACACACACACACACACACACACACAAATATATTCATAAAATACATAAGTATGCAATCTGTGTGTTCAAAACATTGCAGTACATATAAAAAGTATAAAAATATATATAGAGGCTAAGCACAGTAAATATTACTAAAAGTTTGTATTATATATACATATTACATACAAATATTAATGTTTCAGTGATATTGTTCTTATAAAAGGTTTTAAGGATACGTTATTAAGTCCAGGTGGTACATCTGCCTGGAATTTGATTATTCATTCCTGCTCAACACCTTCTTTACAACTATTCAAATTACCTCCTCTTTTATTGACAGGGACTATTTTAAGTACAAAAAACTTAAAACCAAGTGTGTCACCTTCTTCTTTGATGTGCTTTCCTTAGCATTCCTAACATCCCTTACATGCTCCAGTATTCTGTCTTTCAAAGGACGATTGGTCTTTCCTATGTAAAAAGCATAGCAGATTGAGCAATAACTAAAGTAAACCACGTTCTTCGTTTGACAATCAGCATAAAAATTAGACTCAAAGGGGAACCCCTTGTGTGGATGTAAAAAGCTGCCTCCCACATGTATATATTGACAGGCTGTACACCTCCTACAACAATATGTACCTAACCTGTCGGATTGATTAAATTGTTGTACATTGCCAATCTTGTAGCAAAGCTGTCTTTTCAAGGACCTGTTGTTCCTAAAGGTGAATCTAGGTTCAGGTCCTATAATTCCATTTAATTCTTTAACATTAGAAAGAATGTCCCAGTTATTCTTAATAATATCGCACACTATATTAATATTACTAGCATTTGTGAATGGCATTCTAAGTGCATCCATCTCAGTAGTATTATTAGGGCCTGTATAGATGTTATCACTACTACATACTCCAACCTGCGTATTATAATATGATTTACACCTACCACTTCTCTCTCTCTATGCTAGTTCCAGTTGTGTGTCTATATTGTGCTGTCTATACCCTCTTGACATAAACTCTTGTTTTAGCACAAATAGTGATGATTGTAAAGCAATATCATCATTATGCAAACGCATAACACGATAAATTTGCCCTTCCAGGACATGTGCTCTAGTATGTTTAGGGTGCATACTGCTATTATGAAGTACAGTATTCTTCTTGATGGGTTTCTTATACAAAGTAGTAGATACTAAATGAAATGCATCACTACTAACCTTGACATCTAGAAACTCTGTCCCCTTGTCAGAATATTTATGAGTAAATTTAAGGAATGTAGTCGCATTGTTGATGTATACAATAAATTCCTTAAGGCGCTCCTCTGTATCATGCCACAAAAGGAAGATATCGTCCACGAAATGCTTATACCAGACAATGGACGTAGCAAATTCATTGTTAATCACATGATTAACCTCCCATTGAACAAGAGAGAGGTTGGCGTAGCTGTTAGCACAGGCAGTACCCATAGCCACGCCATCCTTCTGTATATAATATTCATCTCTAAACATAAAAATGTTTTCTAAGATAATCTCAAGCAGTGCACACACTAAACTAATCTTATTAGGTTGCATCTCCTTTGTATGTAAAAGGTCTCTAACACTTTCAATACCCCAGTCATTCGGGATTATTGTAAAAAGCTAGTCTATGTCTAATGTAACTAGCCAGCATGGATCTGCAAGTGCTTCAAGGTATATACCTAACTCTACAAGGAAATCCTTAGTGTCCTTTAACAAAGTTGTGCATCCACTCAAGATAGGACGTAGGGTATTCTCTACAAAAATTGCGAGAGGCTCTGTAGCTCATCCCCTACTGGATACAGTCGAGCGCATAGGGGGATTAGAAAGTTGTTTATGAATTTTCGGTAACCTATAAATGGTGGGAACCATTGAAAATTCAATAGTAAAATACTCAAAAAGTGACTGTGTAACCATACCTGTAATAAGAAGGTCAAAGACTAAAAACTGTACTTTGTCAATAACTGCTCCGGGCCTCTGCTGAAAACAGGTTCTGTAGACCCAGTCAGACCACCCCAGTAAACAAATGTCAAATAAATAAATAATTCCTTCCCATGTAGGAGGCATGCCTTTCTTAATATCTGCTTGCCCTCAGGGAAAGTTTGTAATTTTCAATGAAATGGTCCATCAGTTGAGTAGGACTTGGACTTTAAGATCCCATTCTAAATCAGCTAAAGTATCCCTGTGTGTTCATTGTATTACACTTTCACTCACGAGAACAAAAATGTATATTCTTGGATAATGGATGTGGCTTGAATTAGGGTTTTTTTGACCTCACATGTTGCTGGTCAGGTACTGTATTTGTATATGACTGTAATTAATGTACATGCAAGATATTTCGGTAATGGTTGCAACAGCTGCAAAAGCAGCCCTGTTTCTGAATTGCTGCCATGGTTGCTGTGAAGTAAAAATTATTTTAATATTTATTTATTTATTGTTTATTGTTTTACGTATTGCTTGGAATGCCCTGAGGGGGTATTACTCTGATCAAATTTGTTTGGCATCTTTATGACTGTGTAAGTAAACAAAGCTGCTGTTTTTCTACTTTTTTTATTTTATTTTATTCCTTTTTTAATGGATTAGTTTTCTCCATATAATATGCAGCATACAGTTTATTTAGACACAGTTTACAGGCAGTTTGTTCACTTTTAAAATTGACTTTGAGAACTGGGGCCATGCAGACAGCTAAATGAGATCACACAGACTTCACATCAATGTTTCTCTTGAGCCTTTCTTAAACCTGCATCTGTGTGTACAGAGTTGCTTGGCTCTTCAGACCTGATCACTAGATGATTATAGCCATTCATCCATTTGTATAAGGTTAGCCCGGCTGGTAGGGCTACCCCAACACTACTGGTGCTGTTTAAGATGGTTTTCAAGTAGTGTTGAAAGTAAGTCATTGCAAATGGTGGGGGGAAATTGCATCTCTTTAGGGATGTCAGTCACAAATGCGCTGTGCAGATCTTACTGCACGGCCTGATGTGTCCAGTAATTGTCGTGAAGTGTCTGTTGCTGTCTGTCTCCCAGCATGCAGTATGTGATTATATTGTCAGCTGACTGTGTTCAGGCTAGCGCAGGGGGCAGTCTGTTTGTGTTTTCTGTGCATCAATACTGAGTCCTGCTGGTTTCAGAATTACAACTAATGGACTTTTTATGATGATAGGATGGGTAGCTGGCAAGATGTTAGTGACAAAGAAATTGACTATAATTCACTCTTTCTGTCAAAAGCAAACATACTAATTTTACAGCTCCAGATGGAAAGATTTTTTTTTTCCAGAAAAAAAAATGAACTTGTAGCTGTTCATGTGGGGATATGTCATCAAGAAAACAGATGATCTGATAAAGCCAAGGGAAATCCACAGGGACTTATTTGTCTTCCTTAGTAAAAGGATTCCATTTTAACATGTAAATATCAGAAACATATCAAGAGTTTATCCGTTATGTGCAGGTGTCTACATGTTTTTATTGATTCCACATCAAAGAGTAAGTATCAGAAATACAGCAAGGATTTTCCTAGTATGTAAAGTTGTTTACTTGTATAACATCTGCTTTTTTGGGGCTGTTTTTGTCCTTTTACTGTTATGTATGAACAAACACAAGCACACAGTCGTGTTAAGAAAAGAAGACATGTAGCTCTCCTGTCTCTCTATCAGGTCTTGCAATTCTGAAAAATAAAATGTGACTTCAAAGAAAGTACAGCAAATGTCAAGATTTACTGATAACACCTTTAAAGCATTTTTTGCAGGGAGCTTCCTGTACCTCTCCCCACCCTCCTGTTACTGTACCAACTCTGAGATCACTACTTCAGAGTAGTAGCAGGAACATTCATGTAACTCTGGTAATGCAGGTTACTCGTATCTAAGGTTGTCAACTCTGGAATTTGCCATTCCTGGATGCTTGACCACCATCATCGTCAGTTCGTCATAATGGCTAGTTAGTTTGTCATACTGAACCCCACATGTTGTTTATGCTCAGTAAAATAGAGGGTATTGAAATACTTTACGAATAGGACATCAGATGATTTTGACAGCTTTCAAGGTTTGACTTAGTGCTATTGACACAAGAATAGCCAAATATTCTAACATAAAATGGCAATTTTGCATGAGTATAACAAAAATGTATTACTTAAAAGTTTTACATTACACAGGTTACAGGCTTATAGTAGTTTTTGACTAGTCAGTGCAAATAATTAACCCAAACTGTGTTCAATAACATCAGTCACCAGTAAATGATTCATATTCAATCTCCAGTGTTCACACAAATATATAATCAGTAATCACTGTTAAGTTTTTATTTTGCTGAGAAGAGGTAGTTTTCAGTAGCTGATGATCACCGTGAATAAAGTCAAAGAAATCACTGCATGACATGCTGAAATTTGTCTTCACCATTAACTCTGCTTTCACCAAGTCTCTTTTCATTCTGTTTATGTTGTCGGAACAAAGTCCATTCATTATGCTGAAAACTGTCTCGCAGAAAGCATTTGAGACTGGGATAGACAGAACATTTGAAACAATATGAAGCAGTTGAACTGAATGTCATTTTCTAGACGATACATTAAAAAACTTTACCCACCTATCACCGACCTGTGTCGTTGACTGTACAATGTTAATTCTTACATCTGATGTTGTTAATCTTCTTTCCATTCATCATTGATGGGTTTGGTTCCGAGCCGGCCTAATACCAAGCTCGCCCCAGTCCAAAACTCTCGAGCTAAGCTTCTACCCATAGTGCTCTTCTCTCTGTTACCTCAGATCTCATTTGCTGCATAGCCGTAAAGCCGCCTTTCAGCTGTGCTCTCAGCTAAGTAGAAACTTTTTGATATCTTGTGGAAATTTTTGTAATTTTTCTTCTCGATTGTGATTTATATTCATAACTGTCTATATTTACAGTTCTATTTAGACTTTTCACTCCTACTTCTACCCGGTTGGTAATCTTTTGAGTACCATTGGTGGTACGGCCTTCTCTCTCTACCCTTGTGGTATTCCTTGAATATCATTGTTGGTACCCCCCCCCCATCCTTTTAAGGATAAGAAAGGACCCCATTTGGTTCCCTCTTCACCATCTGGTGATCAGGGTAAGTCTGTGAAATCTAAAGTGCCAAAACTATCTTTGTAGCATAAGTCTGCCTCATCGGCACCAACCTCTTCTGCTCCAGTTGTGACTGTTAATTTGTCGGCGCCAGCTTTGGCTCCGGTACCAACTATCGACCTCTCCTCAGCTACTACGACTTTAGCACCGGGTGTCGCTTCTGCACAGTGCATGCCTTCGATGCCTATCTCTGCAATGACTATTGAACCTTCTCCAGCTCTGAGTACCCTTTCAGCACCGAGCTCTTTTATGGTCCCAACAAGAACGGATTTGACCCCACTGCTTCCTGCCTCCAAAAGTGAGACATCAGTGCCAGTAAATTCCACACCATGGACCCAATACTTTCCATCCATAGACCCGTTTCTAGGGCAAGTGTACAGTCCGTTCCTAGAATGACCTGACTCCCCATCAGGAATATCCACTAGGTCCATCAGGAGTCTTTCAGAACTTGATGTGGTGCATCTTGTGGATCTGCTGTTGGCAGCCAGGAGGATACCCACTTCTTCCAGGACCCATCCTCCTGCAGGACTTGGGTTGACTTCTCCACAGAGTCCATCCTATTTTCCTCCTTTAACCATTCTGGTTCCAAAGCCTTCTGTTCTGACATCCCTTTCGGAACCCCCTGTCTAGGTGCCTGTAGTGGACCTCAGTGGGGCTCTGGGACTGTCCCTTTGGTCCTTGGTTCCAGTTGAATCAGCCCTTCCTCAACCCTATGATTGGGGCTGCAGGCTCCTCAATTCATGGCACAGTCCTGAATGTTTCTTCGGTTTCATCCTTGGTGCCGGGAGCTTTGCCGGCACCAATCCTGCTTGAGGCTCCATCCTCTAGAGGGGGTTCAATGGAGCAGGGTATGACCCCAGTTCCAAGGTTGCCCTTCTCGGTTCTGGGCTCCCATCCCTCTTTGTGCAGACCTGCTTTCCATGCTATGCAGAGGGCAATTGCTTCTGGACGCATTCTGCCAACATCAGATCCCCAGACTTCTCCTCCTGAGCTACAGCTGCCACAGGCCACCTCCCAGGGACACTGAGCAGGGAAGCTGCAGGAACCTCTGTTACAGGGTGCCCATTCTTCTGAGTCCTACTCAGAAGGTTCCATGGAGGAGTCCAAATGGAAGAGATAGAGCAAGAGGAACCACGTAGACTCGCCTGAGGAGTATCTAACAGAGGACATGGATTTTGATGATGATGAAGAGTCCCCTCTGTCACTCCCTAATGATGTCTCCTTGAAGTGCTGAAGCAGAGGGGTGAGTGGAAGCCCACCAATCCTTTTTCTGAGGAGTCCATGTTTCTGCAGGCTTTCCATGCCCAGCCATCTGTGTCTTGGGTGGCACCGCCTGCAGACGAGCTATTTCAGCTTGTGGTGCAGCGTGCTTGGAAGAACCCTGATTCTGTTGAGGTGATCCCTCTGAGACCTGACAAGATACTTTCTCCACCCGAGGAAAACCCACATTGGTCCAGAGGTTTACCAGTTGATGCTATGGTGGTGGCGGTGGCCACAAAAAATTATCTAGCTGAAGAGAGTCCTACAGTCCACCTGCCCAACAGAAAGTCCCGGGCTGTGGACAGATTGGGGAAGCAAGTCTTTGCATCAGTGACCTTTGCCATATGGTCCCTGAACTACTTGGCACATTTCACAAGGCTCCAAAGAGACTTGATCTCCGAACTCTCTGGAACACACGCAGGACAGGTGTCTGACGAGGAAAGGGATACTGTTGCCTCGCAGCTTGCAACACTGGAATCTATATCTCCAACTCTTCCATGAGGTTGGTCTCTCACACAACCGAAGGGGCGGCTAGAGCTGCGGGTTCAGGCATAGTTATGTGATGCCATGCCTAGATGCACATTTGTGACCTTGCAGATCCCTTCAAGTCTTCCTTTCTGAATGCTCCCATTGAAGCGTCTTCCCTTTTTGGTTCCAAGGTAAAGGACACTCTGGCCAAGTGTGAGCAGGACAGTAAGACCCTGTCTGCTGTAGGTCTATGTTTTTACAACCCTCAACGTTCCTTTTCCAGGAACCAGAGGAGTGGGAAGATGTGGCACAAAAAAACTCAGGGTCCTTTTCTTGCCACGCATGGTGATACCTGCAGGAGCAGAGGGGGTAACATTTCTGGAAGATGCCCCTATCGAGGCAGAGAGGTCCATGTAACCAAAGCCCCAGGGATTCTTTCTCTGGGCAGCCTTACCAGCGCTCCTGAAGAGCGGCCCGATTGCTTTCCTCTGGAAGCAGTCGGGGGTCATTTCTCTCTGCATCAAGCTGCCTGGCACTCTTTTACCACCAATCGTTGGGTGCAGAATTTCATAACCAGAGGTTACTCCATTCCCCTCATCACTTATCCAAAACTTCAATGAAACTTCCCGAGATTACACCCAGTCAAAGGGAAGAAGCAGCTTCAGAAATAAGCTGTATCAAAAAAGTTATCTAATTAATCCCACCAGAACAATGTGGATCTGGATTTTACTCATGATTCTTTTTGTTGCCAAAAAGACCGGGGACTGGAGACCCATTCTGGATCTCAGTAATTTGAACAAGTCTGTTGCCCAAACCAAATTTCAGACGGTCACAGTTCAGTCCATTCTCCCATTTCTAAGGGAAGGTGATTGGATGTGCTCAGTAGATGTTTGGGATGTGTATTACCACATCAAAATGGACAAACGCTCCAGGAGTCTACTTTGCTTCTCGCTAAGAGCCAATCATTACCAGTTTCGTGTCCTGCCATTCGGTCTCTCTACAACCCCCAGAGTTTTCACAAAGTGCATGGCAGTGGTTACAGCTCACTTGAGAATACAAAGATTCTGGGTGTTTCCGTATTTCGACGATTGGCTCTTTACCACCTCCACCAAGCATCTTCTGGTAACAGCCCTGCAATACACCCTTTTTCTGACACAATTTTTGGGGATAACTGTAAACTGGGAGCAATCCAATCTTACTCCGGTCCAGCAGATAAAATTCATCAGAGCAGTCTTTGAGACCCAATCCTGTCTGGTGTCGCTCCCAGCTCACATACTCCAGAGACTGAGGCTTCAGCTCCAGGTGATACTCTGTCAAAACAAAGTCTCAGTGAGAGAGGTTCTTCAGGTCTTGGGATCCATGGCAGCTTCCATACCAATAGTGTCTCTTGCAAAACTGCACATGTGAATTCTTCAATGGCTTCTTCTCTCTCAGTGGTTCCCGAACCATCACCCTCTCTGTTTTCAGATTCAGATAACCAATTCTTGCAAGCAGAACTTTGGAGCCACCCATTCCAGTCCCCTCAGCCCAAGGCCATTGTGACCATGGATGCTTCCCTGATAGGGTGGGGGACCTTTTCCAGGAAAAGACAGTCCAGGGTGCATGGTCCACGTTGGAGGCCAACCTGCAATTCACTGTTCTGGAACTGAGAGTGGTGCTGTTAGCGTTGCAAGCATTCCAACCTGTTCTCCCTTCTGGAACAATTGCAATTCATTCAGACAATATGTCAGTAGTCTGGTATATTAACAAGCAAGGAGGAACCAAGTCCTACCCCTGTGTCGAGAGGCCATGAGAATTTGGCAGTGGGTGATAGCTACCATACGCTTTCTGATAGGAACACATATCCCGGGGAGCTCCAACGTGATTGCAGACAAGTTGAGCAGATGTATTCTCTTGCCCCATGAGAGGTCTCTTCAATCCCAAAGTAGCAGCAGAAATCTTCAGCCATTGGGGCCAGCCTTGTTGCAACCTCTTCACCTCCCCATCAAACAACAAATGCAGCAGCTATTTTGCCCTATTCCCCCAAAGGGGGAGTCCCCGAGGGATGCTCTGATTCACAATTGGCCCACAGGACTGCTATATGCCTATCCCCATCCCTCTGATTCCACAATTCATAAAGAAAGCTATTCGGTTGAAATGCAAAGTGATCCTCATAGCCCCCTTTTGGTCTTGACAAGTTTGGTTCCCCTTCCTTCGGCCTCATCTGTTATGTTGACCGTGGATTCTGGACCCTCTTCCAGACATGATTTCTCACCCCCAAGGGTTGAGTCACCAGAATCTGTCCAGTCTCAAGCTGGCAGCTTGGATGTTCATCGTGTTTCACTGTTGCAGTCATTACACTTGGGTTATCCTGCTGGCAGGCTACCCGCAGTCAGACAGAGTTCCAAAGTCTAGGTCTGGCGTCGTTTGCTGCCGCCTCTTCCCTGATGTCAGTGCGCCAGGGGTGTAAAAGATGCAACCGACGCCATTTTCTTCAGTCTTTCTTGCTGCACAGTGCCCGAAGCAAAAGCAGTTCGCAAGTGCCGGTCGGCCGACTCCTGAGATTTTCAAAATCGTGTTTCAGAAACGAAGTCTTCAATAAAGCTAAGTACCCCATTGGGGAAACTTTTTCTTGCTTCAGACCGATGTCAGTAAAAGTTAACAATTGTATTTCTTGTGGGAAGCAAATACCTCATAAGGATTTTCACTCTTACTGTATTCCTTGCCTAGGCCCTGACCACGACGTTAGTAGTTGTCGGTTTTGTGCCAGATTCAACAAACACGCTATTAAGTGTCTGTTTGATTTTGTTTTACATTACTTTGGTCAGAGGTTTAACTATATAATGCCGTCGGAACAACTGACGACTGGAATTCATAAAAAATGCAAAGACAAGGAAAAGGACAGGCATCCGAGGTCCACAACCGACGGCGAAGCCTCTTCTAGGCCAGTCGCCGGTTCTCAGTGAGGCACTTACGCAGCCCCTGACACCCGCTACCTCAGAGCCACAGGCCGTATCCAACTCCCACGTGGAGACACCTAGGCCTCTGGAAACTCAAGGTATTGGGCCTGCGGAAACAATTCCCTCAGATGGGTTCGGAGCCGCTGAGCAGGCATCGGCTTCTGAGGGTGTCTTCAGACCTTCACAGCTTACTATTAAGTCCTCTGCAGCAACCAAGGCAAAGTCAAAATCACCATTAAAGACTAGAAAACAAGTACAGCATTCTCCAGGACAGTCATCCATGCCAAAGAAACAGATGCTTAAAATGGCCGAAGACTTAATTACTTTTATCAGGAGTTTCCATCCCCCTCCTGATAAAAGGCCTAGGCAAGACACTGACTATGATTCCTCTGACCAGGTTTCTGTTTCCTCTGATTCCTCTTCAGATCAGGGATATTCTCTCTCTCCCTATGAGGATTCTGATGCAGAAGAATCTATACTTTCAGCCTCTCCACCTGAGGATTATTCTTTTGGGGAAACCCTGCACACCATGAGGGAGCATTTCCTTTGGGAGAGCCAGGATTATTCAGAATCCAAGAAAAGGCTCAGAGACTTTCTTTTATTACCTCAGCACAAGCCCCTGGCTATCCCCCCTGTGGTTGATGTTGTTTTCTCTGAATCCAGTCTGTCAACTGATTCTTTACCCCCTGCACCAGTCAAGCCAGACAGGTACTACAGGGTCCCTGACTCTCATAAATTTCTTTATAAAAACCCTGCTGCTGACCCAGAAAAAATGTCTCAGGGTCCCAAAGAGGTTAAGGCTTTCACTGCAAAAAACCCTGTTCCCTCTGATAGAGATTCTAGAGCTCTGGATAGATGGGGGAAAAAGTTTACACTTCTGCTACTTTGGCTGTAAGGGCTTTAAACTGCCAGTTTCACATGCTTGAATATCAATAGTAATTCATGTCTTTATTAAAACAGAAAATGCTTACAGACTCAGAAAGTTCTGACACTAAGGAAATGCAGGATTTATTGCATGCTGCTGAACAAGTGGGAAAGCATACTCTGCAATGTGGATTTGATTCATTAGAGGCTTCTTGTAGAGCCGTAGTTACAGGCTCTGTCATTCGAAGGCATGCTTGGTTAAAAGAACAAAGTTTACCTGAACATGTTACTCAGGAACATTCTCCCATAAAGGCCGCCCAAGGATCACAAGATAGCTGGGGATTCTGTCCATCAGTGATGAATGGAAAGAAGATTAACATCAGATAATGAAGTTATGTCTTACCATCACATTCAATTTGTGTTGTTTATCTTCTTACATTCATCACTTCCCACCCTCCTTCCCCCGCCAAAGGCTCCTGGGGGACACTTTGGGTCCTAGTTTTGTCTTAGGGAATTTGTGCAGAAATGACCTCTGCTTTTACATACACAACAGGGACAAACTTGATATGTGGTAACAGGGAGAAGAGCATTGTGGGTAGAAGCTTAGCTCAAGAGTTTTTGGCTGGCGTGAGCTTGGTATTAGGCCAACTCGGTTCCAAGGGCTCGGAACCTAACACATCAGTGATGAATGAAAGAAGATCCACAACAGAGATGGAACGTTATGGTAAGACAACTTCTTTTTTTGAAGAATGTAAAAATGTTCTATGTGTTTCACTATTGCAGTCATTACATTTGGGTAATCTGCTGGCAGGTTGCCCTCAATTGGCCTGATTAACGAAGTCTTGGGTCCTGCGTCGGTTGCTGTCCCTTCTTCCATGACATCAAGTCGTCAGGGGTATAAAACATGCAGCCGGCGCCATTACATCAGTCTTTCTTGCCGCGCGGTGCCCGAAGCAAAGGCAGTTCACACGTGCCGCTCGGCCGACTCCTGCAATTTTTGTTTTCAAGTTTCAGAACCAAAGTCTTCAACTAAAAGCTAAGTACCCTGTTGGGGAAACTTTTTCTTGCTCCTTACCGATGCCAGTAAAAGTTAATAATTGTATTACTTGTGGGAAGCAAATGCATCATAAGGATTTTCATTTGTACTGTATTCCTTGCCTAGGCCCTGACCATGACTTACCTTTCTGTTGGTTTTGTGCTTTATTTAATCAGCGTCGGTACATTTTTGCTGCTAAATATTTTGGTTCTCGGTTTAATTATCCAGAAATGACGTCAGTTAGCCATCCGACTACCAGAATACCAAAAAATGCAAAGAAAAAGACCGAGACAGGCCGTTGAGGTCTAAAACTGCTGACAACGCTTCTCCTAAGCCAGTCACCAGTTCGCCGGTGCTCAGTGAGGCACTTTCGCAGCCCCTGATACCCGCTACTTTTGATTCGCAGGCCTCTACTGAGACCCATTCGGAGTCTGGTATGCTGCGAGATGCTTCACCTATGGAACCCGTGGATGTCTCTACCTTGGATGGGTCCGAAGCCACTGTGCAGGCACCGGCTTCTGAGGGTATATTCAGGCCTACAGATTTGCATATTAAACGGACTCCATCTTCTATACTAAGGCCTAAATCTCACTCTGTCTAAAAAGCTGATGCCCAGGCCACATGTTCAGGCCCCTATGCCTAAAAAACAAATTATCAAAATGGCTGAAGATTTAATTACTCTAATCAGGAGTAGTCAACCCCCCCTTCTAAGAGGCCTAGGGCTGAACTTGACTATGAATCTTCTGAACAGGACTCTGTTTCTTCTGACTCTTCTAATGACCTGGATTTGTTCATTCCTACTTATGAGGATTCTGATGCAGAGGATTCCATTCCCTCTGCTTCTCCCCCTGAGGATTTTTCTTTTGGGGAAACTTTACTTACCTTAAGGGAGCATTTCCACTGGGAAAGTCAGGATTTTTCTGAATCCAAAAAGAGGCTGAGGGATTTCCTTCTTCCTCAGCATAGGCCTTTGGCTATACCTCGTGTACTAGACATTGTTGATGATGTTTTTTTCGGAATCCATTATGGTCCCTGATTCCCTGCCTCTGGCCCCTAGCAAACCAGACAGATACTACAAGGTTCTTGAGTCCTGCAAATTACTTTTCAAAAATCCTGTTGTGGACCCTGAAACCATTTCTCATGGGCCCAAGGGCATTAAGGCTTCTACTGCTAAAAATCCTACCCCTTCTGATAGAGACTCCAGGGTGCTGGATAGATGGAGTAAAAAGGTTTATACTTCTGCAACCTTGGCAATCAGGGCTGTAAACTGTCAATTCCGTATGCTAAAATATCAACAGCATATTATGGGACTGCTTAAACAGAAAATAATGTTGATTTCTGACTGTGTGGAAAATAAGGATTTACAGGATTTATTGCATTCAGCTGAACAAGTTGGAAAACATACTTTGCAATGTGGTTTTGATTCTTTAGAGGCCTCTTGCAGGGCAGCTGTTACGGAGTCTGTGCTTAGAAGGCATACTTGGCTTAAGGAACAATCTCTTCCTGATCATGTTAAAGCAAAACTGTTGAATGCTCCTTTGCAGCAGGACCATCTGTTTGGCAATAAGGCTGAAGAAGTTTTAAAAAAGATGGAAGATAAAGCTAAATCTATGCAAATTGTGAAAGATTTCTTACAATTACAACCTCCAAGATTTAGTAGGCACTGGCCTACTAACAACTGGTCCTTTCCAGTTCCTTCCAGAGTCACTCAAGCCAAACCCAAACACTCCAAAAGCACCAGGTTTCAGTCCCAAGGGACTTTCAGAACTAAGCAATGCTGTGCTTCCACTTCCGAATCAGGAAATAACAAGACACCGCCCTATAGTAAACAGTCTCAATGACTTTCCTTTAAAATTTCCAAGCACTTACCTCTCAGCCGCCCCTTTGGGGGGAAAACTGGCTCTTCATGCAAAAACTGGCAACTTATAACCCAGGACAAATGGGTTTTAAATGTAGTGTCCCAGGGATACAGATTTCATTTCCACACATTACTATCTCCAAACGGGTGGCCAGACCTGCCCCCAAATCAGTGGGCAGAGGCTCAGAAACAAGTACTTTCCCTCCTAAACATGGGGGCTATTCAACTAGTACCAGAAGACGAAAAGGGACAAGGTTTCTATTCCAGACTTTTCCTGGCACCCAGAAAAGACAAATCATGGTGTCCAATTCTGGACCTGTCTACTCAACACCTTTCTGGACATTCCAAAATTCAAGATGCTGACTCTTCACCAGTTACTTCCTGTGCTAGGCAAAGATGCCTGGTTGACAACTCTAGATTTAAAAGAGGCTTACCTGCATATCCCAATCAGGGAATCTTGCAGAAGATACCTACGCTTCAAAGCAGGCTACTTGCATTATCAGATGTTCATCGTGTTTCACTGTTAGTCATTACACTTGGGTTATCCTGCTGGCAGGCAACCCGCAGTTGCCCCGAGTTCCAAAGTCTTGGTCTGGTGTCAGTTGCTGTCGCCTCTTCCATGACGTCAGTGCGCCAGGGGTATAAAAGTTGCAACCAACACCATTTTCTTCAGTCTTTCTTGCCGCGCGGTGCCCGAAGCAAAAGCAGTTCGCAAGTGCCGGTCGGCCGACTTCTGAGATTTTCAAAATCGAATTTCAGAATCGAAGTCTTCAATAAAGCTAAGTACCCCATTGGGGAAACTTTTTCTTGCTCCAGACCGATGTCAGTAAAAGTTAATAATTGTATTTCTTGTGGGAAGCAAATACCTCATAAGGACTTTCACTCTTACTGTATTCCTTGCCTGGGCCCTGACCACAACGTTACTAGTTGTCGGTTTTGTGCTAGATTCAGTAAACGTGCTATTAAACATCGGTTTGATTTTGCTTTACATTATTTTGGACGACGATTTAATTATATAATGCCGTCAGAACAACCGACGACCAGAATGTATAAAAAACGCAAAGAAAAAGACAGGCATCCGAGGTCCAAAACCGACGATAAAGCCTCTTCTAGGCCAGTCACCGGTTCTCAGTGAGGCGCTTTCGCAGCCCCTGACACCCGCTACCTCAGAGCCACAGGCCGTAACCGACTGCCACGTGGAAACACTGAGGCCTGTGGAAACTCAAGGTATTGGGCCTACGGAATCTATACCCTCAGATGGGTCTGGAGCCGCTGAGCAGGCACCGGCTTCTGTGGGTGTTTTCAGACCTTCACAGCTTACAATTAAGGCTACTACAGCAGCAAAGGCAAAAGCAAAAAAAAACATTGAAGACAAGGAAACAAGTGCAGCATTCTCCAGAGCAGTCATCCATGCCAAATAAACAAATGCTTAAAATGGCCGAAGACCTTCATACTTTAATCAGGGGCTCCCATCCCCTTCCTGACAAAAGGCCTAAACAAGACACTGATTATGATTCCTCTGATCAGTTTACTATTTCCTCTGATTCTTCTTTTGATCAGGGCTATTCTCCCCCTCCCTATGAGCACTCTGATGCTGAAGTGTCCATTCCTTCAGCCTCACCACCTGAGGATTACTCTTTTGGGGAAACCCTGCACACCATGAGGGAGCATTTCCATTGGGAGAGCCAGGATTACTCAGAATCCAAGAAAAGGCTGAGAGATTTATAGGTTCATAGGTTGGTACTAGGCTATCAGCCCTAGGGCCTATACAAGCCTAGCCATAACAATTCCCTGGCTATTTCTTCCCACACTATTTACTTCCCTTACTTTATTTCCTTTTATTGCCTCAGCACAGGCCCCTGGCTATACCCACTGTGCTTGATATTGTAGATGATGTTTTTTCTGAATCCAGTCTGTCTCCTGATTCTTTACCCCCTGCACCAGTAAAGCCAGACAGGTACTACAGGGTCCCTGACTCTCATAAATGTCTTTACAAAAACCCCACCTCAGACCCAGAAACTATTTCTCAGGGTCCTAAAGGGGTTAAGGCTTCCACTGCTAAAAATCCTGTCCCCTCAGATAGGGATTCCAGAGCTCTGGACAGATGGGGGAAAAACGTTTACACTTCTGCTACTTTAGCTGTAAGAGCTTTAAACTGTCAGTTTCACATGCTTAAATATCAACAGTACCTCATGTCATTGTTAAAGCAGAAAATGGTTACAAATATAGAAAGTCCTGACAGTAAAGAAACGCAGGATTTATTGCATGCAGTTGAACAAGTGGGAAAGCGTACTCTGCAATGTGGTTTTGATTCATTAGAGGCTTCTTGTAGAGCCGCAGTTACAGGCTCTGTTATTCGGAGACGTGCTTGGTTGAAAGAACAAAGTTTACCTGACCATGTTAAAGTAAAATTATTGGATGCTCCATTACAGCATGGTACTTTGTTTGGTGTTAGGGCAGAAGAGGTGTTAAAGAAAATGGAGGATAAAGCAAAGTCTATGCAAATGGTGAAAGATTTCTTACAGGTTCAACCACCAAGATTTAGTAGAAACTGGCCTTCAAAAAATTGGTCCTTTCCAGTGTCAGACAGGCCACAAAGAGGCAGATACAGACGCCCAAGAGGCAGATCTCAGCCCCAATGCTCCTACAGACCTAAACAATGGGGTGCTTCAGCCCCCAAAGGAGGAGAAGACAAATCACAACCTTATAGGAAACGGTCACAATGACTTCCCTCTGCAAATGCCAAGCTTTTACCAGTTGACAGCACCCCTAGGGGGGGAAGCTAGCACTTTTTTCAAACAATTGGCACATGATCACCCAAGAACAATGGGTGTTGAATATTGTTTCTCAAGGCTACAGGTTCCACTTCCACATGCTTCCAAAACCAAAAAGGTACGTCAAACCTGCCACAAAACCAATGGGCAGAGGCACAAAAGCATATTGCGGCTCTTATGGATATGTGAGCTATTCAAAATGTTCCACAAGAAGAACAGGGACAAGGATTTTACTGGACCTGTCAATCCTAAATACTTTCCTGGATGTTCCAAAATTCAAAATGTTAACACTACAGCAACTTCTGCCCATGCTGGGCAAGGAGGCTGGGCTAGTTACTTTGGATCTCAAGGAGGCATACCTGCATGTCCCAATCAGACAATCATGCAGAAGATACCTCAGATTTATAGCAGGCTCAATGCATTACCAATTCTCTGCACTGCCCTTTGGCTTATCTACTGCGCCCAGGGTCTTCACAAAATGCCTGGCACCAGTAATTGCATTTTGCAGACAAAAAGGAATTCAAATATATCCCTACTTGGACAACTGCCTTATTCAAGCAGAGAGCAAGGACATTCTTCTAAAACACCTGGTGTTTGTAAAAAGATTGCTAATTTGCCTAGGGTACACAGTAAACGAAAAGAAATCAAAACTAGTGCCCTCTCAAGAGATAATATTCCTGGGTGCAAGCTTAAATACAACTGCCCAGATGGCTTATCTATCACCAGACAAACAAAGGCAACTGACTCATTACTTTCAAATGATGGCAACAAAGACCCAGCTCCCTGCAAGAAAACTTCTGCAGGCCCTGGGTTTCATGGCATCCTGCATTCTACTAATTCCATACGCAAAACTGCATATGAGGAAACTACAATGGTATCTAAAAAGTGTTTGGACTCAGCATTGTCACAGCCTACAGACAGTCATAACCTTGATTCCCTGCCTACAACAGTAGTTTCGATGGTGGTCCCAGGCCTGTCACCACAACAAGGGACAGCCTTTCGCCTTACCTATAGCCAGGCAGTCAATAACAACAGATGCATCGGATTATGCCTGGGGAACACATGTGGCAGGAAAATGTATTCAGGGCACGTGGCCCAAGGAACAAATGCATCTTCACATCAATCAAAAAGAGATGCTAGCTGTACAGAATGCCCTGACAGCCTTCAAGGACCTAATACATCCAGGACAGCTATTAATAAAGACGGACAATACCACAGTTATGTGGTACATAAACAAGCAAGGGGGCACACATTCCTAACCCCCGTGCAGACAAGCCATGACTTTGTGGAACACAGCACTGACCTACCAGGTACATCTGCAAGCACAATTCCTGCCAGGAACAAAAAATACACTGGCAGACGAACTAAGCAGAAATCTCATGGATCCTCATGAATGGAAGCTAAATTCACAAGTGTTAAACATGATAACAAGGAAATGGGGACGCCCAGACATAGATCTTTTTGCCTTCTCTCACAATTGCCAAATACAGAAATTTTGCACAAGGACTTATCACTCTCAAGCATGGAAAGTGGATGCTCTATCATTCAGCTGGAAAGGCCTGACAGTCTATGCCTTCCCTCCAATGCCTCTACTCACCAAGGTGCTTCTAAAAGTCAGACAAGAGATGCCAAAAATTATCATGATTGCACCAGATTGGCCACGCCAGCACTGGTACCCACTCCTAAAGAGTTTGTACCAAGGCCCACCTTGGCCTCTACCTCAAATCACTCATCTTCTGACACAACAAAACAATCAGATTCTGCACAATCAACTCAGAACCTTAAACCTGGCAGCATGGCAGATAATGTAGCCACTGAGACTGCACCTCTCTCTAAAGCTGTTATGGATGTCATTTTGGAAGCCAGGAGGCCCAGCACCAGGAAATCTTATGCAGAAAAATGGAAGAGATTCTGTACTTGGAACCAGGCACAAGGCCTCGAACCACTTGTCCGTAATATACCTCAGATTTTGCAATACCTAACTGAGATGTTGGACAAAGGCCTATCTTTTTCATCCATTAAAATCCATGCCTCTGCCATTTCAGCTCATTACAATACGGATCCTCCTATTTTTTTTACATCCTCTACTATGACAGTACCTCAGTGGAGCAAAGAATATAAGACCCCCTAGGAGAGCACCAGTACCTACGTGGGACCTCAATTTTGTTTTAGAAAAACTAACACTATCTCCATTTGAACCAGCCAGCACAGCTGATCTAAAATTCTTGTCATGGAAAACTGCTGTGCTCCTAGCAATCACTTCAGCAAGAAGAGTCTCAGAGTTACAGCCATTAATGGCTGTGGAACCTTTCCTCATTTTTCATCAGGACAGGGTTTCTCCTAGGACAAACCCAACATTCATGCCAAAAGTGGTCTTCAATGTGGCCTTAAACCAAACCATTCATTTACCTACTTCCTACCCAAATCCCCAGAATAAAGGGGAAAGACTTCTGCACGCTTTGGATATACACAGACCGCTACGATTCTACTTGGACAAAACAAAAGCTTTCAGAAAAACTGAGCAACTGTTTGTAGCATATGCTGCAGGATCACAAGGAAAGCCTATTACAAAGCAGACAATCTCCAAATGGATAGGACAGTGCATCCGCTTCTGTTATGCACAACATGGCAAATCTGTGCCTAAGGGCATTAGGCCTCATTCTACCAGAGCAGCAACCACTTCAGCAGCTTTCCTCAGAGGGGTACCAACCAAAGACATATTAGAAGCTGCAACCTGGAGCTCAGTGCACACTTTCACCAAGCACTACCACCTGCCTCTCTACTCCAAATCCAGAGCAGGCTTTGCCACTGCAGTTCTGCAGGGATTGTTAGCCTTGCCAAATCCAATTTAGACCCAGCCACCCAACCTCAGCTTTGGGATTCTACCCAAGTGTAATGACTGCAACAGTGAAACACGATGAACATAGTACAGTTGTGTACCTACCATAAATGTAGATGTTCGAGTGTATTCACTGTTACAGTCCAGATTACCCACCCACCATCCCCCTTTTCTTTGCTGGGACTTTTCTGTACTACTCAACTCTATACAACCTATGTGGTGTATTTTCTTGTAGATGAAGGAAATGTTTATAGTAATATATGCATTTTTTTTGGCATATTTTAATTTTTTCAGCCTTCCTATCTGGGAGCACCTGACATCTGGGGAAAGAAAAACTGAAGAAAATGGCGTTGGTTGCAACTTTTATACCCCTGGCGCACTGACGTCATGGAAGAGGCGACAGCAACCGACGCCGGACCAAGACTTTGGAACTCGGCCCGACTGCAGGTCGCCTGCCAGCAGGATAACCCAAGTGTAATGACTGCAACAGTGAATACACTCGAACATCTACATTTATGGTAAGTACACAACTGTACTTTCTCTGCACTGCCAAAGGGCTTGTCGACTGCGCCCAGGGTATTCACAAAGTGCCTGGCTCCAGTAATTGCCTTTTGCAGGGAAAGAAATATTCAAATATATCCATACCTGGACGATTGTCTAATTCAGGCAGAAAACCAGGCCATTCTTGTAAAACATCTGGCGTTTGTAAAAAGGGTTCTAACTTGCCTAGGGTACACCATAAACGAAAAGAAATCACAACTGGTACCCTCACAAAAAATTACATTCCTGGGTGCAAGCTTGAATACAACTGCCCAGATGGCTTTCCTTATGCCAGAAAAGCAAATTCATTTGGTGACTTACTTCAAACAGGTGGCCACAAAAACCCTGCTATCTACAAGACAAGTACTGCAAGCCTTGTGGTTCATGGCCTCCTGTATTCTTCTAATTTCAGCAAACTGACAAAAAGAAGCCCAATAAGAGCCAAACTTGTAAAATAACTCAAGCCAGGATATACTGTAGAATAATTCCGCTTTAATCACCAAAATCCACAGAATAGTTCTGTGGTTTTTGGTGATTAAAGCAGAATTATTCTACAGTTTATCCTGGCTTGAGTTATTCTTCTAATACCATATGCAATACTGCATATGAGGAAACTTTAGTGGCACTTAAAAGTTTATGGACTCAACATTGCCACAGCCTGGAAACGATGATTCCTGTTATACCTTGCCTGCAACTAGAGTTCCTATGGTGGGCAGAGGCCTGTCACCAAAACAAGGGACTGCCATTCACACCACCCCCTGCCACCCAAACCCTAACTACAGATGTGTCAGACTATGCATGGGGGGCTCATCTGGCAGGGAAGTGCATTCAGGGCAAATTGAGCCATAATCAAGTGCACCTTCATGTCAATCAAAAAGAAATGCTAGCTGTACAGAATGCACTGACAGCATTCAAGGACTACCTTCATCCAGGACAACTAATGGTAAAGATGGACAACACAAGGTGTTATGTGGTACATAAACAAGCAGGGGGGTACACATTCCTACCCCCTCTGCAGACTAGCCATGACATTGTGGAACACAACCTTAAGCTATCAAGTACAACTACAAGCTCAATTCCTGCCAAGAAAGCTGAATATTTTGGCAGACGAACTAAGCAGAAATCTCATGGACCCACACGAATGGAAACTGGAACCACGGATTTTCAACATATTGACACACAAATGGGGGAGCCCAGACATAGATCTTTTTGCCTCACCCCAGAACTGCCAGTTAGACAAATTTTGCACAAGAACTCCTCACAAAAAAGTCTGGAAAGTGGATGCTCTGTCCTTCAGCTGGGAAAACCTATCAGTCTATGCCTTTTCCCCTCTGCCTCTGCTCTCCAAAGTTCTACTAAAAGTCAAACAGGACAAACCAAAAATTATTTTGATTGCTCCAGACTGGCCTCGCCAACACTGGTACCCACTCCTATGCAGTCTGTCACAAATTTCTCCATGGCACCTGCCTCAGACACCTTCCTTACTGTCTCAGAAGGACAACCAAATTATGCACCCTCAGCTCCAAACATTGAATCTTGCAGCTTGGCTAATCATTTAAATTCCCCGTTAGCATCCTTCAGCAAACCTGTGATGGATGTCATTTTGGAGGCGAGAAGACCTAGTACTAGAAAATCTTATGCTGACAAATGGAAAAGATTCTGTACCTGGAATAAGTCTCAATGGATGAGCACAGCAGTGCCCAATTTACCTCAGATTTTGCAATACGTAACTGAGATGCCTCACAAGGGCCTGTCTTTCTCTTCCATAAAAATCCCATGCATAAGCCATTTCTGCTCATTACAACACAGAACCACCCCTCTTCTTTCATCCTCTGCTAAAGCAGCATCTCAGAGGGGCCAAAAACTTGAGGCCACCCAGGAGAGCTCCAACCCCTGCCTGGGACCTTAGCTTTATATTGGAGAAACTCACTCTACCTCCTTTCGAGCCAGCTGCTACTGCAGACTTAAAATTTCTTTCCTGGAAAACAGCCTTCCTTTTAGCAATTACTTCAGCTAGAAGGATTTCTGAATTACAGGCCCTTATGGCAGTGGAGCCTTTCATCATCTTTCATGCGGACCGGGTCTCACTCAGGACAAAACTCATCCTTCATGCCCAAGGTGGTATCTAGTGTGGCTCTTAATCTGTCCATTCATTTACCAACTTTCTTTCACAGTCCACAGAACAAGGGGGAGTGGATTCTGCATTCATTGGATGTACACAGACAACTTAGATTTTACTTGGACAGAACTAAATCTCGAAGAAAATCTGAACAACTGCTGGAAGCATTTGCTGCAGGGGCAGAGGGAAAGGCTATTTCAAAGCAAACCATTACCAAATGGATAAGCCATTGTATTAATTTCTGCTATAAGCACCATGGAAAACCTATCCCTCATGGGATCAGATCCCATTCCACCAGGGCTGCATCTACTTCTACAGCCTTTCTCAGAAGTGTTCCTACCAGAGATATTCTAGAAGCTGCTACCTGGAGTTCAGTTCATACTTTCAGCAAGCATTATAACTTACCAATTTTCTCTAAATCCAGAGCTGGCTTTGCCACTGCTGTTTTTCAGGGCCTTATAGCCAGTCCTAATGCTGTATAAATCCATCCTCCCAACCATAGCTTTGGGAATCTACTCAAATGTAATGACTGCAGCAGTGAAACACAAAGAGCATAGTACAGTTGTGTACATTTACCATAAATGTAGATGTTCGAGTGTATTCACTGTTGCAGTCCTGGTTACCCTCCCTCCAGCCCCCTGTTTTTTCTCTTACTATGCCTCTACTTTCTTTTACTATACTTAAAAGCCTTTTTGGTGTATTTGCTTTGGTTTTGAAGTATATTTTTGCACCTGACATCTGGGGCAAGAAAAACTAAAGAAAATGGCGTCGGCTACATGTTTTATACCCCTGACAACCTGACATCATGGAAGAAGGGACAGCAACCGACGCAGGACCCAAGACTTTGTTAATCAGGCCGACTGAGGGCAACCTGCCTGCAGATTACCCAAATGTAATGACTGCAATTGTGAATACACTCCAACATCTACATTTATGGTAAGTGTACACAACTGTACATTTATCTGACAGGACATCAGCATAGCATTGTATGCATGCAATACTTTTGCGACAAAAGCAGGGCCTTGTGGGGTTCCTACTGGAGGTGTGACAGTTTGCATTGTACTTTAGAGGAAAATTATAGTAACTTACACGTATGTAATGCACATGGGCATGTACACACACATCTGCACCCAGAGACAGCAGATAAACATGTATATGCGCAGACAGAGATACAAACACACACACGCAACACAGCACATAACTACTCACCTAGATAATATGTCTGAGTAGGACAGAGTGGAGTAGCTTCTTCGTGTTCAGATTCTAGTCTTGTATGGTTACTCACTTTTTGTGATACTCTACATCTTCTTAAGATGTGTTTTGTTTTGTTTTCTGAATTGTTTAGTGCAGATGTTTTTGAGTCAGTTCACTAGACAAAGAACCTTGCAGAGAAGTACATTGGTGAGCACAATGTGTAATTTGCATAGGCCACACTCACAGACTACTACATTTACATTTAAGGGAAAACTCCACTTAGAACTCAATAACATTTTTTCATTGTATCTTTGTTTTCTGAGCTATTTTAATGCCTCAAAATCACTTGAAGTGCTGCTTCTACAATTATAATGTGTTTCCCTCAAAATGGTGGGTAATGGGGCCTGCCTTGGTAATGTGATCTTGTTTTCTTGCTTTAAATTCCTTCTTCCCAGAATACATTTCAAGTTCTCTTTATATGAGTCATGCTAGACATAAGGAAGTGGTGGTGTTTTCTCGTGCCATTAAGATAGAATGGTAGGACTGTGAAGCACTGTCATGTAACACAACTTCTGCAACAGAACTATTTGTTATGTTTCCCCTAATTGAGCCTCATTTATGTGTTTGTCGGAGCTTGATTTATGCTGTAAATAGCTGTTGGCTACTTCCAGCAAAATAAAAGTAGGTAATGGCAGGCTATTGTAAAGGGATTGCTTTGTAGTTCTAAAAGAATTGACAGACCTTCCTCACACTCTCATGCTGAGGTATGAAAACTCTCACTGCAGTAAATGATTGTTGCTGTACATTTACAGGTAACAAGTGGTAGGACTCCAGACTGTCTGCCTGCTACTTCCCATTGCCTTTAGTGGAGTTTTTTCACTCTCATGAGTGATGCAGAATGAAAATGTGCTTTACTAGTTCCTTAATTATTTATGTCATGTTCACCACCTTTTTTCTATTTGAAATTTATTTATACTTTGGTAACCAGGAAAGTGAGTTGGTCCCAGGGCCCTTGTCACCCACTACACATGCTACATTGGCAAAGCTAATCACACGTAATAAATGCACTTGGCAATAGAAAGAAAAAAATACTGAGACATAGACATTGGCAAAGATTGCATGTGTAACCCAAAGCCAATGTGCGACAGTGAATAAGTAAAACATTAAGAAACATTTACTATAGCAATAGGTTTGGTCCCGAGGGCTTAAGCCCGAGGCCAAAACAAAGCCAACCGCGGGTAAGCATTACCACACCCAGAAGTGGTTATTGCTATTATATTATGACATTATTTAAGAAAAGAAACTGTTACTTTTCTTAAATAATGGCATAGTATAATGCCTGTTTACTGCCCTTCCGCAGATGTCTGGCATCCGCGGCAGTTCTGATGTACTGCACAGTACATCAGTGTTAAATGAGTTTAACATAGTGAGACAGTTTAAAATAAGCAACGGAGATGTCCGTTGCTTATTTTAAACTGTCTCGCTATGTTAAACTCATTTAACATAGCAAAGCAACGGAGATCTTACTCTATGTTAAATGGGTTTAACATAGCAAGACAGCTTTAAAATAAGCAACGGAGATCTCCGTTGCTTATGATAAACCCATTTAACATAGCGAGACAGCGTTAGGTCTAGTTATACTAATGGAAAAAAGTTTGGGCGACCGGACCTTTTTCCATTAGTATAACTCGATTTACAATGGGCACGCTGGCCAATCAGCGTGCACGTTTTGGGGGGATCATGGTATAATAGATTATATACACTTATAATGCTTAACTCTGATATGTTTATTATAAATAACGAATTGTATGAACCCTTATTCCACACACAAACACACACGCACACACAAATATATGTATGTATGTATGTATATATGTGTGTGTGTGTGTGTATGCATGCGTGTGTTTGTGTATATATATATATAAAGTACATGTGCACAAAAAGATGAGTGTATGTGTATAATGGGTAACTAGATTATATGCCGTTTTTTGTACTTCATGCATGTTTGTTAAAGAACAACAAATCAAAATGGAAATTTTATGTAACTGTATATGTGTGTCTACACATACACAAATGTGTGTATATATATATATATATATATATATATATATGTGTGTGTGTGTGTGTGTGTGTATATATATATATATATATATATATATGTGTGTGTGTATATATATATGTATATATATATATATATATATATATATATATATATATATATATATATGGAGCTACTTCAATTGCCTGACATTCATGTGACTGACCCCAAATCACCTAAACTTCACTTCACCTAAAACTCATTTCACTGACTGTGAGTACTGGCAGTGTGTAAGGCAAGTAAAAGGTATATTGTCCTTTTCCCCACTGTAGTGCGACCCTGGAGTTAGAATATGTAGTTGGGGGGTGGGGGGCACAGCCCCCCACATAGTTTGGTTTTACTGAACAATATAAAACTAAACCAGAGATTATAAAATCAAAGTGGATGGGAGGCTATGCCCCCTACACCCCCAATTATATATTCTAACTCCAGGGTTGCACTACAGTGGGGAAAAGGTCATACACCTTTTACTTGCCTTACAGTGCTCTACACACTGCCAGTATTCAATGTCAGTGAAATGAGTTTTAGGTGAAGTGAAGTTTAGGTGATTTGGTCTCAGTCAAATGAATGTCAGGCAATTGGAAGTTAGAGCAACTGAAGTAGACCCCCCCACACACACACACACGCATCATGTACATATGTATGTGTGTGTGTGTGTGTATATATATATATATATATATATATATATATATATATATAAAAATATGCATTTGTGTGTGTGTATGTCTATATCTCCGTGAGTGTGTGTATATAAAAATGTATGTAGCATGTAGAATACTATGTGGGATGCAGTACTGTGTTTAAATGCACATGTCTGACTGTGTGTGTGAGAAACACAGTTAAATACTTCTGATTTCCTTTGCAGATAGTAAATGTATGTTAAAGTAAATTCGTCTGTATATTATGGTTGCCATCAATGGTCACATTTCCTTTTTGGACTATAAAATGCTCTTGCACTCTAACAATGTAAGGACTGACTCAAAGTCAGTGGGAATCTCTTACCATGGATCTACATGTACCAGGTATGCATCCCTCTCTGGGAGGATGTCACAAAAAAACATAAAACACCTTTTTATGAACATTAACAGTGCACCTAGTTGATAGGGTTGCCACTTGTCTTTCTCTCTCTCTCTGCAATTCTGTCCTTTGTGTGTGTGTGGGGGGGGGGGGGGGGCTTGAAAATGGTAAATGTGTTGATACTTCACAAGAAAAAAAAATATTTTCTGATTTTCTCTGAATGTCACAGAAATCTTTGATACTACATTTACATTAACATATAAACTATTATAAATAACCAACATTTAAAGGTTAGCATTTCACTACTGTGTTGATGCTTATGTAAATTATTCAGTAGAGGTGACAACTGCTTTTAAACTCCTGACTGATCTAATTGCTTTGTTTGCTATGAAAAGGGTGTGTTACGTTCTCCTCCTGTCTGTGCTAAAAACAGTGGAAAACAGTTCCACAGCTTTCTTTTTTTTATATCACTTCAGTCTTTGGTGCAAATATGCAACATTTCTTTCCTTTTTGCTGTGTTCCTGACATTAGCAGGATTAATTGCTCATCTAAGATTGACAGCTGTACCTGACAGGGTAAACTACAGATTTATCTCTGTCTATGATATTTCATGTAGGAGGAGACAAATTCCTCTGCAAAGTATGTGAGGAGTTAAGCTTAAAAAAAGTAGGTGGGCTTTCCCTTCCTTTGATTCCAAGTCAAGGAGATGAAAGTTTTAAAAAGTACAGGGATGTTTCTGGTACCTACACAATACTGGAACCATATTGTAGGGAGGAAAGAAAGCTAAGGATTGAGTTAAACTGTAGGAGAAGGCAGAGTTGTCTTTTAATTTATTGATCTGTAGAGCATCCTTGCACTTTAGAGCAGGAAAGGCTTTCTGGATCCCAAGATATGCATACACTGCAAAGCCACTTCCATAGTGAATAAGATATCACTGAAGTTTACCTAGTGTTAATGTTTGCAGAAATAAGGCTGTCTTAAATGAGCGTGGTAGGGAATGTAGACGTGATGTATGTCTGTTTTCCTGGAGGCTATAGCAACAGCTTTAAAACAGCAGTATTGTCTGAACTGCCTTTTAATAGTAATCCATATATTACTGCAGTATTTATTTAGTCTAGAAAGAAAGTAGCTCTTAGTCTCAGTCAACTTGTTTACATTTTATTTACTGGTGAAATCGTGCTGAGCACTTGGGATGCATCATTACAGTTACAGCATAGATCCTTTTGCTACTCGCGTTTAATGTATTCACAAACGGACAGGGAGCTCACTGAATCACAAATCAAATGTAAATTTTCTACACACGTTTCAAAGTTTAATAGCTGCAACAAATGGAATTATATACATATGTGTGTATAGATATATATATATATATATATATATATATATATATAAAAATGTATATATATATATATATATATATATATATATGTATATATATATATATATATATATATATATATTTATTTATATATATGTGTGTGTGTGTGTATATATACTCAGCCAAAACCATTACTTTGTTATTTTTCAAAGTTAACCAATACTGCTGGTTTAAAGTACATTTTTTTAAATGAGGTAAAGAAAAGGATTCAAAAACTTCAGTTCAGAATTAGCTATAATGTAGTACCAGTTTATAAACGAGGCTTCCTTTTATTTTAATCATTAATAGAGTAAAATCCACTAGACACAAATGCTTCTTTACAGAGAAACACTGCTGCTGAACTCAAGTGATTTGCTCAAAGACGCACAGTACGTTGAAGGAAGGAATCAAACCCAGGGCTGCAGAATGAAGATGGTTAGCAGCAATAGCCTAAGCAATGTATTGAAACTTGATGGAAAGTGCAGTACTTAAGCAATAGATGGTTTAAGATTATGTCTTAATTACTGTACCATGATGAGCAGGAAGCTAATTTATGGGTTATGAACCCATCCAAGGTATCTCAAAATTCACCATAGACTTCTGTCAGCTAGACATGGGGAGTGCATTTTATATTGCAACATTTTTGTACTGAACTGAAGCAGTAGATAACAGGATAAACTCTGTTATGTACCTGCAGTTTTGAGCCGAGTCTAGTGATTCAGAAGTAAGATGACAACTTGGGTATGCTGATTAGAGAAACATTATATAGCACTGGGGATGGTAATGTAGCTATGAGATGCATCAGTAGCCTTTTTCTTGTTAGAATATGTGCTGGAGATGAAACAGTGATCCTAAGATGCACATAGTCTGTTTATTTCCTTGTGTGTTAGCTAAGTTGCAAATCTTTGTCACAGTCCAGCTTTTGTAGAAATTGAGGGATGGCTTCTCACTTTTTATGTGCTGCTGTGCTTTTTTTGTTTTGTTTGCACACAGATACTACAGAAATGTTGCATATCATGTAAGCAACAGATTATTAGAGAGCTGGGAAATGTATGCGTCTGCGTGTGTGTCAGTCTGTGTGCCTGTGTGTTTGTGTCTATATGTCATCTGAGACTAAGTGACAAAATCTTTTTTCTGCATGTGGCACATGTTAACCAAGAGCAGAATACATACTTGGATGTTTGTTGATGGTATCAAATCAAGAAAGGCATGAAATGTTCAACAATAATTATGTCTGAGTTGTGAAGCCATTTAAGAAGGGAAAACCAGAGGTGGACCGCTATAGGAGAGGCATAACAAGAAAAGTGGAGTGGAGGTGCATTTCCTGTGGTGTCTTGTGCTGTTTGGGAAACTCTAGTTTTTGAAGCAGAGTCAGAGCTAAACTTTTGCAAAAGAGGGTTAACAGGATTGTTTATGCATTAGTATGTGTTTTTCCAAAGCAGAATGTTGAAGGGAATGTGACTGAAAAAAATCACTTTATCTCAGTGGCGTGAACACTGTCGAGGTAGATAATTTTTCAACAAAAACTTAGTTGGAATTTAGGTTCTTCCTCTTAGGTTGCTTTACCACAAAGAAAGTTCATAAACTGCAGAAAAAAATCATTTTTTTCAAATCATTGTCATCTCACATAAAGAACAATACACAGAATCAAGAGGAAAAAAACACATCTCTACAAAAAGTTGCAGTCAGTGTATGAGTGAGGATCTACATAGTTGGAGATCTGTGCTCTTGCTAATAAAATCCAAGCAAATGCATCTTAAACAGCTCTAGGAAAACCTAATAATCAAGTATGCGTGTTTGTGCTATATACAACATTTGGGATATTTTAAGTTATGAGACAGTGGTAGTGTTGAAAAGTAGTAGTGCAGTAGGCAAGGAGTATAGGTAGCTGGGTTTACGCAGTAATTACTGGAGAGTACGAATGAGAGAAAGAGAAGGTAAAGTGGAAGGAGGGAATGGCAATGAAAGAAACAGAGGAAGAGATGGAATATTAAGGCTATACAGGAAGGGTAATATTCAGTGATATAAACAGCATGACGTCAGCTTATATGGTGTACTAACAGGGCCAGTACCCTCTAATCATATACCTCAATAGAAGAGCCAGTCAGATCAGTTACAATCCCTTTCCCCATTAAACAGAGGAGCACCCTTGAGATTGATCTCCTTTTCTACCCAAACAGTGATTTCTTATTATATTCAGTGCTCATTTTGTATTATTTAGAGTCAAGGGGCACATGACATGTTATGTTCAAGTCTGTATATGATTTCAGTTCTTCTTTTCTTAGCCATGCTGAATAGCAGGTTCTGTATGACGGAGTGACTTGGGGGGGGGAGTCACTCTCACTACTACTGCTATAGTAAACATGGGGCAGTACTTTTAGCAACATTTTATTTTCATAATTCGTGAGTTAAGATTTGTCTCTAATGTTATCAAAAAATGTGAAGAAATAATTTTCTGTACATTTTGTCATGAGATAGAGATGCTAAAGAAGGCAGCAGTTTAGAAGAGATTGGTTGTTACCTTTTTCTTACAATTCTGCATCTTTTTTTCTTCCTTAAAGTAGCTTTTCTGAGTCTCTGCTGTCAACTTCAGGAGTGCACACTGTGTGTTCTCTGCTTTACATGATACTTTAACAACCTTTTTATGGACTTGACATTCTTGGTATCTATCAGACAGAAAAGTACATTTAACATTAAGAATGTGACGAAGTGGAATTCATCTGCACCACAGAATTTTGTAACCAATTCCACGTGGACGATTCTTATCTCCTTATTCGTAAAGATGGCAACGTGATTTACATTAGGTGCAGTAGATTTTTTTGTATCTCAGACATTCCTGTTATTGAAACCAGATACTTAGGTTAACAACCTCAGGTTCTCTTTACTGTTCTTTTTTTTAGTCACAGGACACTTAGCCTTTTCAGTGTTGATATTATATGATGTTAGACCCATCTTGATGCAGCATTTATGTTATTTTAGGGTACTGTATTTTTTAAATCTTTTTAAAAGATAAATGCTTGGTTAGTCCAGACAGTGTTTTTAACACTAATTGTGCCGATCGTTACTTGAGGAGTAGCTGACCAAATACACAAACTAATTTGTCAACTGTTTTGGTGTTGCTGCATGAACTGTACAATATTGATGAGTATGCCTGCTGTCTGCATTGATTCGGTAAGCACTGTAAAAATGTAGAAATGTGTATTACTACTGTTCTTCAGTGTTTCATTTAATACTATATGCATTATGCTGCTGCTCTTTTTGTTTATTTTACAGAAAGGCACATGTTTGCATATTGCTCACATCGATTTATGGTGATTACATACAGATGCAAATTAGTACAGTGCTTGCAGTTGCACCTAAAATGTGGAGTCTTGAATGCTTATGCCTGAATTATGCAGTAGTGATATTACAACACTGACTATACTAAATGTGTACATGCTACAGTCATTTTTAATTGCTGGAGTTAATATCCCTCCATTTACAAGAAGAACTTGTTAGAATCCATTTGCAATGGAATATCCCCTGCCTCTTTGTACTCTGGTTTCAAGTTTAGATATTGCAAATTATGAATCTAGGAGTTAGTGTCTCTGTGTGTAGAAAATGTGTTACTGTGATTACTGTCAGCATTGTAACAAAATGCTATTGTAGGTGTCTGCAGCTTGCACTGTGGTTATGAGAGTGGTTTCTTGGTGGTGGAGGCTACCATGTGGTACAGTTGTAAGGAAGTTTTTTACAATTCTATAGTGAGACTTTAGTTGATGTCCTTCTGTTTGCTTGCTGCAGTATTCTTAACCTGAGGGATCTCCTGCCTGATACTGATCGGCCAGTATACAAAAGTCTTATACTACTGTAGGGTATGTGGAACGTCAAACATAGGCTGCTGTCGGACGTAGGCCATAAATGCGACATACACACGTACTATCCTCAGAACCTTTCTGCCACCAATCATAACGCCATTCTGACAGGCTGTCTGATCATTTCAGCATTTGCAACTTTAACTTTTTTCCAGATAAGTGTCCCACTTGGGAATATTTTCTCTTACTAGTGTTTTGGTTATGTCATCCAAGAAGGACAGGTGCCAATGTGGAAGACAAATTCCACATAAGGACAGCCATTGTCAGTGTCTCTTTTGTATAGGCCCTACCCACAACTACAACTCCTGTAGCATTTGCCAGTCCTTTTGTTCCAAAGAGCCTTAGAAGCAGGCTTTCTTCTCTTGCTATATATTTAGAGAGGCTTACGTTGCTAGCTAAGCATATGGGGGGTACTTCGAGGTCCAACGCCAAGCTGGTGAAGCACAAGGCGAAGAAGCCTCTGCCTGTGGCTTCCTGTACACTTCCAATGTCAGATGTTTCTCCAGAGGTTCTTGTCAACCTGGATGTCATCCGACTTCAGGCCTGGATTCACAGGCTGAGCCCAGTTCTGAGGCTGCATTGACTTTGGCCACGAACATGTCTGTGGAGGTCAAACAGACGTCTGATTAGGATGTCATGGGGGAACCTAGGCTTGAAAGTAAGGAGGGTCCTGGGGGGGTACCTCACACCCAAGCAAGAGAAGAGATACAATCAGATACATCTGAATGTAGGTTTTTGTCCACTCCTTTGACGTTACATAGGATCATCTCTCCTGCAAAGAAAAAACAAAAGACTAAGCATTTGTCCCCTGCCAGAGAGGCCCCTATAGATTGGCAGGCCTTTTCTCAAAGCTTGTTTCAGGCATTCATGGCACTCAAGCCACCTTCCTCTCAGCCTGCTTCTGCAGCTACTTCCCAACCTTCTCAAAAAAAGATTAGGGACAATGACTTATCTGATGAATTTTCTTCTGATGAAGAAGAATCTCTGGATTATTCCACACAAATCCCTTCTCCCTAGGAATATGTTTTCCCTGAAGAGGAGTCAGTCGGTGCAGACTCCCCTATGGAAGAGATATCCTTTGGTGAAAATCTCCTGAAAATGGGAGAACACTTTAAATGGGATACTTCCCAAATTTCTGAAGTCCAGAAAAGATATTGTCAACTTTTGCAAGTTGACTTCCCTGGCCCCTCTGCAGTTTCACCTATGGGTCCTGTTTTTCTGGATGCTTTTTACAATGCTTCACAGATCCCAGACTCCCAGGCCCTAGCCCCCAAAGAACCAGACTGCTTCTACAATGACCCTAAAGATTATAAATTCCTCTTTAGATGCCCTGCTTCAGACCCAGCAGTTTACTGTAGCTACAGACAAACATTCTAGGATGCTTCCCTCCTCTAATCTTTGCCCATCAGACAGAGCAGAACCCTTGAGAGACTAGGTAAAAAGTCCTATATGTCAGCCACCTTGGCTTTTAGGGCCATTAATTATCAGACACACATGATAAAGTACTCCTTAGAGCTTTTGAATCAAACATCTATTGCCCTTGCAGAGCTCCCCAATTCAGAAGGAAAAGCCTTGACTGTATCTATCCTAGGAGCTTCTTCCCAAGTGGCAAAACATTCCATTAAATGCAGCTTTGATGCTGAGGAGGCTTGTGCCAGAGTAGCTGCTACTGGTTCCGGTCTTAGAAGATTTTCCTGGTTCAGGCTGCAGCCCCTCCAGGATGACTTTATATCTAAATTAATGGATGCATCACTAGATAATTCAGCTTTATTTGGTAAGGCAGCAGACTCTCTATTTCAGTCCCTACAGGAAAATCAAGGAACTCAAGGAGTTGAAACACATCCTGGTTTCTCCTATGCCCAAATTTTACAGGAATTTTCCCTCTAAGCCTTTTTTTCTTCCATAGCCACACTCAACACACCTCTGGTAAGTCTTCCAGAGGAGGCAAGAGACAACAGAAGCCTAGAAGTTCTCAGCCGCCCTCACAACAAAGGCAGTCCTTTTCTGACAAAGCAGGGAGCCTGTGACTACCCTGCAGATGTTTTCCTTTCCCTTCTTTCCCTTTGCCTGTCAAATGCTCACAATGTTTGGGAAAGCATCACCCAATACACCTGGGTTCTTTCCATAAACGAAAAAGGATAATTCATGATTTGGCACTCCACCCCTACCTTCAAGGGGCATCCCTCAACCCCCCCAGAGAGCAGTTGACCCTCTTCCCAAATGTCCTTTTGGAGCTTTGGCAACAGGGTTCCATTCAAAATGTTCCTCACTCCTCAAGAAAACAATGCTTCTATTTAAGAATGTTGTTAGTACCCAGAAAGGATGGCCCCTGGAGACCAGTACTGGATTTATCCCATCTCACCACCTTCCTAAAGGTTCCAACCTTTAGGATGTTGACACTCCAAACTCTATTCCCCCTTATCCTTCCACAAGGATACATGGCATCTGTAGACATAAAAGATGCTTACCTTCACATCCCTATTCACTCTATGCTCAGGAAATTCTTAATGTTTTCTGTGGGTTCCTAGCATTTTAAATTCTATGCCTTGCCCTTTGGTCTTTCTACAGCACTGAAGGTATTGACTTAATGCCTGGATCCAGTGATTGCACACTGCAGACTTTTGGAAATCCAGATTTTCCCGTACCTGGACGGCCTATTTTTACAGGCCCCAACTTCACACATACTACTGCAAAACCTGGAGATCACCATTTCCCTCCTCGGAAAACTTGAATTCACCATCAACTACATGAAGTCAGTCCTCACTCCTTCACAGGACCACATTTTCCTGGGTTGTTGACTCCAGACAGACATTGAGTGTGTCAGAAGGTACAGGACTTTTGGTCCTTTTTTCACTCCTTAATCCCCCTGACTCGCATCACAGCCAGGGAGTTCCTCAGGGTGCTGGTATTCTTGGGTTCAACAATTCTCATGGTTTTGATGACAAAACTCCACATGAGGAAATTCCACTGGTTCCTCAGATCAGTTTGGACCTAGCATTCTCACCTACTAGAATACCAAGTCTCTCTCATTCCTTGCCTAAAGAGGGAACTGCTCTGGTAGATCCAACAGGTAGACCTAAACCCAGGTCTACCCCTGCAGCCTCTCACCCCAGTCCTAGGACTCTACACAGATGCATCAGACATGGGGTTGGGGAGTGGCCTTGGGCAAATTCACAGTTCAGAGAAATTAAACTCCCTACCAAAAATCAGAACACATCAACATCAGGGAAATGCAAGCCTTGCTATATTAGCTCTACAAGCATTTCAACCTCTCCTTTGCCCAAGCCCTCTACAACTGTTCACAGACATGACAGTCCTCTGTTATGTAAATAAGCAGGGGGTGGGGTGGGGGGACCTTTGCAGGTTGGCTGTTCTGGTATGGGAATTTTTAGTCGAACACCACATGACTATTACGGCAGTGTATGTTCCCTCCAACTGGAATCTCATGGCAGACTCCTTAAGCAGATCCCAGGCTCAATACCAATAATGGATGCTTCACAGGGATGTGTTCCCGGACATAGTCCACCAATGGGGTATTCCTCAAATAGACTTATTTTCCTCCACCTGAATAGACAACTTCCAAATTTTTGTGACAGTGTCCCAAAGTCCTCTGGTTTGGAAGGTAGGTGCCCTCTCCTTCTCTTGGAAGGGGATGTTTCTGTACACATTTCCCCTTCCTCTATTATCAAAGGTCCTATTCAGGATTCAGCAAGACCAACCAAAAATCTTGCTGGTGACCCCCTTTTGGCCAAGACAGCAATGGTTCCCCCTCTTTCTACATTTAGCCAAGGACCATCACCACAAGTTACCCCACAGAGTGGACCTACTCACACTGAACAAAGGATCCCTAATGTATCCACACGCCTCAATGTTACAGCTGACTCTGTAGATTATAGGATTCTAATTCCATTCAAATACCTATTCTCAGGGGACATGCTCAGGGTTTCCAAGTGGAAAAGGTTTTCACTCTGGTGTCTGTCTAAGAACCAAGATCCACTGACAGTGGGAAATTCCAGTGGTTCTTTCTTACTTGTGAGAATTGCTCTTTTGGCTTGACTTACTCCTCTGTCAAAGCACATATCAGCTATTTTTGCTTGTCTGTCTCCTTCTCCCCCTCTAGCATCCAGATTTGAGGTGAAACAATTCCTTAAGGGCATCCTTCACATAGGCCTCCCAGGAAACCTACGGGACCTTAATTTTGTTCTAGAAAAACTGACCTTGGCCCCTTTTGAGCCCATATCCTCAGCCTCCCTCAAACATTGCTCTTGGAAAACTGTTTTACTAGTGGCCTTGACCTCAGCCAGAAGGTTGTCGGAGCTTTAAGCCCTTATTGTGGTGCTCCCATAGGGTGTCCTTGAGAACAAATCCTTCCTTTATGCCAAAAGTGGTTAATGAGATATCTCTTAACAATCCATTCAGTTACCTATCCGTTTCCCTTCTCCATAAATCCACAGTCAGAAGGTACTACACTTCTTAAATGTACACAGACAACTTGGGTTTTACCTGGACAAAGAGTGAAGCTATCAGGAAATCTGATTAGCTGTTTGTGAACTTTCATCTCAGGCCTCTGGGTTTACCCATTTCTAAGCAGACTATTTCTTCTTCTTGGATTTCAAAGACTTTTTGCCTTTGTTACATACTCCATGGAAAGAGGCTCTCTTCACCCATGAAAGCCCACTCTACCAGGGCTGTGGGTTCCTCTAAGGCATTCTTCAAGGGCTTAGATGATAGCGCCATCCTTGAAACAGCCACCAGGTCTTCTCCAAACTGGATGGCATTTCCAAATCCAGAGCTGGGTTTGCTAAAGCCATTTTACATGGCTTCCTTGAGATCTCCTCTGCTTTTTCCTTCTCCCTTCCTTTTTGAGCTTTGGCACTCTCCCTCCCTCGAGTTAAAAGTACTGCAGGAAGTGAATAGAAGGACATAGAGTAGTTGTGTAAACTCTTAATATAACCATAGATATCCTTCTCTTCACTGCTGCAGTATTCTATCCCTCCGTCCTTCCCCCCGGTCTATTGTTTTGCTTGGATGTACTGACCTTTTATATCTTTAGTCTGGGATTCCACCTGGGGATTTCATTTCTGAGGATGGTACTTGCGTACATCACTTTTATGGCTTGGATCTGACAGCAGACCTACATGCGACATCCCATGTACCTTGCAGTAGTGTAAGACTTTTGTATACTGGCCGAAGTCTGGTCACCTTTAGGTGGGAGATCCCTCAACTTAAGAATACTGCAGCAGTGAAGAGAAAGGACATCTATGGTTATGGTAATATACTACTATTCTTTCTTTGTGTTCTAACACTAATTAGCTGTTGCCTCATGAACTGGGGTGAAAGGTCAACAGTTTGGAATTTGGTATGCTATTCCAAAAAATGTCTGGCTTTTGGTAATGGGGGGAGTTTCACTGAGACAGTTGTTTTATTATGAGACATTGTTCTGAGGTGTCATGCAGACATTGTGCCAGCCTTTCCAGACCTTCACAAAGTGTTGAACCCTGGTAGGTAACCAGTCCACTTATAACACTGATTGGACTTATTTAGGAAAATAAATCTGGCTTCCAGTAAGTGACACTGACAAATTTAAAGTGTTGTATTCTTGGGTTAATATCTACGTTATGCTCGCAGATATAAGATGTTAATGCTTTTCTGTGGACGAACTGATAGTATTACAAAATACTTCTATCACACACACAAACATACACGTTGCATGCTCCTTCTACCTGAATTCTTAAAAGACACTTGATTTTAGTACTCTGCAAATAATGTTAGTAACTTGTGAGATAATGAACTGTGCTTTTCCATTCCTTGTTGCAGTTGTACTTGCAACATCCACGCTCCTCCTTTACAGTTAGTGCTCCTGTCACCTTATTGACATACTCTCGTCCGGTCCCTCTGCAGCCGTTTAAAAGGTTGTCCATTCTTTACAGTAATGGCTGCTTTAATGAAGTATAAGTGTAAAAAGTCTGCTGGTAGAAACAGACTTATGATTGGCTCTCTTCGTCTATACATTTTTGGTCAGTACCCAGGTACCCGTGTCAAATGCATTTTAGGTTAGATATTCCCTTCTTGATGAACAGTTTATTTATTTGTTTATTAATTAGATAGTTGGGCTAATCCAAAATATGACCTTTTTCAGCCATATCTTAGAAAAATAAAAGAAATGCTGTACAGATTCCAAACGTGGATACACATTTGGTTGTAGACTTGTGTAAACATCACAATCATATGAATTTTTAAAACTGTCATACTTAGATTGCCTTCAGCAGTCAGAGGTAGTACAGCACATCCTGCAGGAATAACTTTCACAACTGCTTAATCAGTTAAATACTAACAGAATACTTAATTTTGCAGTTGTTATAAAAAAAGATTGAAGGCCAAGGAAAATGAGAAGATCGATGGTGCACAAACTGAACTGGGAATGCTCTTTCTCACAATTTGAGACCACCAGTAGAAAAGGGTTTAATGCAATAGTATAGATTACAGTGCAAGATGGGGAGCAGAGATGAGGACAGCATCCCACACCACTAAAACTACAGCACAATAAAACTTCTACCAGTACAGCAGCCACACTATTGAATGCTTTACACATGAAACATGTCAGTATAAAGCAATAATGCAATTTCCCTTTGCACCTTTAATAATTTCCTATCATGCAGAGCGTTAACATGTTGCTGATTCTTTATCTTTCTTTTCATTTTCTGTCTCTCTCACTTCACCTCATGTGTTTCAGTGGACTTAGCTTTTATTCTTACTGCAATATAGTCTTCCTTTTTTGCCTTTGTGTGATTCCTTCTTTTTCACAAATGCTGTAATATTTGTTTTGTTACTTTTGTTATACTTTCACTGTCCTAAAGATGGAGACATTTACATGGTTTGCAGGTCATTTATATGCTATCCACCCTCCCGTTACTTGGCTCCCCTATTTGATGGTATTATTATTATTTTTTTTATATGTTAGGGACACTCACTGTGTTCTTACAGCTCACACCTGGATATGTAATTTCTTGTGTAATGCATGCACACGGATGGAGAACTAAGTCTGATAAATGAATACATTTTACAAATATTCAGAAAGCATACATCACCCAGTTACTAATGGCAGACTCCCTGAAGATTAGCTGCAGCCTAACTGAATATGCCGCTCCATTATCTTTCGACTATCAGTCATGTGTAAATGGAACTTTTCTCAGTGCTCCCTAGACAAGGAGAGTGGATTGCCATAACAGCTGTGCTACTGTAAGCATAAGAAAACTATTGGCTTTGCTGCATTTTATACTCCTGGCCACATTTCTTTTTGTAACACAGCAAAAGAGGCACAGTAGGCATTAAGAAAATCCTTTACAGATGTTAATATGAAGAGTCCCAGATGTTGTTAACATTACAGGCAGATTTAGACAAAACAACTTCGGGTGTTAGAAAAGATGTAATAGGTATACATTTCCAGAGCAAAATGTTCTGCACAATTTTAAGTTGCAGTTTTAAGCTTACTGTAACTGTTATGGGAAACTACCATATGTAGTGGATTTCTTGTCCATTTAGTTGCTAGATAGGAGACTTTGTGTGATTAATAAAAATGTACATAACATCTTTTTAATTTGTGATCAAAACCATCCAACCATTTTAATTACCCATCTTATTCATTTCAGATTTGCAAATAGTAGCTTTATAGGGTGATACCAGCAAGTAGTGATCATAAAACAAAAATAAAATTGACAAGATGACAGACTGCTTCTTGACACCTGCACAGTCACACACATCTAAGAGCAATTATTAACAGCCCCTGTTTTTGTTTGCAAAAGAGGATGCAGTTTATAGGTGAAATTTGAAAAACTTATAGAATAGTAAAATTATGATATTTTTATGTAACCAAAGTGCAGGATATAAAACCAGTGTGTTTTTATTAATTATTTTAGAGGAAAACCCTTATTAAGATATGGCCTTTTTTATTCCCAGGTAGAACAAACTGTAGTTCATAAGTGGTTGTTTACATTGCTAGTTGCATGAGCTCTGACAGTTTCTGAACTGGGAAGACTGAAAAAAGTCTGAGGGCAAGGATATACAAACACATTGTTAATAAAAAAACAGGAGAAATGCTCTCAGTAAACATTCTTTGTAATGTAAGTTTTTTAAAAGGTTGTTGTTCCTAGTCCTAGAAAAAGTCTGTCGGCAATAGGAGTGGCAGCTGGGAAACCAAGCTCAAATACAAGGAACCAATTTAGCAATTAACGTTGAACTCTTACCTGGCCATAACAAAATGTTAAATATTAGCTGAATTTTATAAATCAGCTAAATTATAAAAGCTGTTTTATTTCATGTAAATATGTGTGATCATATGTAAACATTGTTTACATATGTGTACATTTGTAAGTAATAATTTAGCTATTTTTTGCATGTTATTTAGCTGTTTACAGGTTGATTTGTTTTTGGCTAATGACTTCAGTATCACGTGATTCTGCATGTATTTAAATTTGGAAAGTAGGCATTGTGTAAACTTGTGAAAACTTATTCTGTTCAAGTCCTAATATAAAAATGTAGCAGATGAAACCACTTATAGTTGCCTTACTTATTTTACTTACTTCATCTGTCTTCTGACAGCTCTGTGCATCTTGTACCAATATCACAAACATTGTTTCAGCAATACAGCATTATCTTTAACTTGTAAACCTAGCAGGCATGCCCCTGAACTGTCCAGATTTTCACATAATGGCCAGATCTTTGTGTTATAGTTTGTGTGTTGTCATATTAATCAGTGCAGTAACCTTGGCTATATTGGTAACATCCTGTCAGGGATATACAGCCAGCCAGCTTCCAAAGCTTCAGGGTACCTTCCATACACACATACTGTCAGGCAGCTTGAGCTGATCTGATTAAAAGACAAGTTTGAACACCAAGTCCTATAGATCTTTATTTACTCCAAAGAGTGCACTTCTCTGAGGCTTTTGAGGGATCAACTGTTGGCTTGTGCTGTTCCTTTGCTGATCAGATAAGTTCTGTTAGGGGAAAAAACTTGCATTTAATAATGTATTATTAACAATTTCCTCTTCAAAAAGTTATTGTAAAACTAGGAGTTTGTGTTTTAATGGCCCATTAAAAGTCTATCTGTAATATGCCTTTAAACAGGACTCTCCTTTTTCCTTTCAGTTGAAAAAGTTGTTTAAAGTGCATGAAAAAATATTTTTTCTGAGGAGAATTTGTGTTTAGTTCACTTTGTGGGGCTGTAAAAGTATTTTACAGTGAGTTTTACTGTGTTTGTTTTGTGTGAAAAAAGTGACTTTTAAATACTTTTTTCTAGCATTTGCTGTTTGTTTTCCCTGGGAAAGAGGACCCATTTTTGCCTGGACCATGGGTCAGTCTATCAGTCCCATGGCTGGTCATTCTTCCAGCCCAAAATGAAAAAGTTAAGCAAACAGCCTTTGCCATCACAGCAGGCTAGCATTTTGCCGCCTCTGCAGGTGGATGACTCTGCTTTGATCATTAGTTGTATCTCAGACCATTCATCTTTTGTCTCTGATTCCTCTGATGTAGGAAGTACAAACACTGTGGACCTAGAGTTTAGCCACATCCTCTGTGGCTGTTGGAATCCATTCATTGAGCAAATGAGAGCCACTGTCATCAGTTCTGGGAGTAGGAACAAGGAAGGCTTCTGTGTTTTGTTAGACTGTACCCGTCCTTGGTAAAGCCGCTGCTGCTATTGATAACACTTTTGGTCCCAGTTTTCCTGTAAAAAAGAAGTAGAAAATGAAACGTGTGTCTACTCCTTTTCAAATATCCTTAGATAGGTGTAGTTTATTGGGTCTGGCTCTGGGTTTAATTCAGGTTATCGATCCTTCTTGTAAGATAGTTTCTGGTAAAAGAAAGATGGATACCACCTTTCCTGAAGAGAGTCAATATTCTGAATTTGGACAGGAGTATGAAGGGACAGGTATAGGGTTTTATCCTGGATTTTCTGATTTAGAATCAGAGGAGAGCTCAGTTTCTGATTTTCCCTTTGGCGGCTTCTCTTTCTCTGAGACTATTTCTAGAATGTGCCAGTGTTTTCAGTGGGAGAGTACTGGGGTTTCTCAGTCCCTCAGAAAATATTATGCACCGTTACAGAAGGAATTACTAGAATTTGTAACCATTCCTCCATTTCTGTCAGCTTTGGAAGATGTGTGTGTGTGTGTGTGTGTGTGTGTGTGTGTGTGTGTGTCTGCTTGCAGTTTTCCTGACAGTAAGCCAGCTACTCCTAAAAAGGCAGATGAGATATATAAAGTTCCTCAGTCTTTAAAGTTTTTGTATGCTCTTTCCAAACCTGATCCAACAACTATTGCTTTAGTTACTCCTGCTGCTGCTAAAAAGTTGATTCCAATCCTTCTTTTTCTGACAAGGATGTGAAGATTATTGATAGGTTTGGGGAAAAAGTATTTGTTTTTTCAGCTTTCATTTTCAGAATTCTAAATTATCATGCTTATATGTTAACATTTGTCATCACTGAAAGTATGAGGAATATTCGTTCTGCACTTTTTTCTTGTGAGGAAATATCCGCTATAATTTTTTTTTCGTTTGTTCAACTCTCTATTTATTATTTACAGTGTGTGTATGACTCTGTTGATACTTCTTCAAGGGGTATAGCCACTGGTACTGTTTTGAGGAGGTTTGCCATGCTGCATTCTTCGAATCTCCCAGATGATGTAAAAATGAGATTTTAAATTCGCCTTTGGACAGTGATGTAGTTTTTGGCCTCTCAGCTGGAGAGATGATCAAAAGTGTGATGAAAGGAGTAAACTAGTACAGGGAATAGCTAAAAATTTTCAGTTCTGTTCTTCCATATTTTCCAAGCAATTCTTTAACTCCTCTTCCAATTTTGTTAAGAAACAAAGTAAACAGTCTAAACAAAATACGGGTAAACAGGTGTTTAAGTAGAAATGGCAAGGGGTTTCCAAGAAGAATTCTGGAAACTCCCCAAAGCAAGAACAGTCTAAGGCAAAATGACTATTTAAGAGACTTTTTTGTGCCCTCCCACTCTGGCAGCCCCATAAAATCTGAATCTCCACTTTTCTCAATGGCAACAGATAGTTTCAGACAAATGGGTTCTGTAGCTCATTCATCATGGTTAGAGATGGCAAGGGATGGGAATTCCTCCTTTCTATGGGGTAATTCCTCATCTTCAAGACCAGACTCTGTTGTTTACACCTGTCTGTCATCACATGCTGTCCCAGGGGGGTGATTTAACCAGTTCCCCCATCCCAGATGGGAAGAGGTTTTATTCAAAGATGATTTGTGCCAAAGAAAGAAAGAAAATGCTTGGAGACCAGTTTTAGATCTTTATTTTTTAAATCTGTTTGTGATAGTGCCCAAATTCAAAATGATGACACATCACAACTTGTTACACCTTCTTCCTCATTCAAGTTTCCTTGTAACATTATTTTTAAAAAATTCTTATCACATTCCTGTTCATCCAGACTTCGGATGTTCTTAAGGTTGTTTGTCTTGATCACAGTATCACTCCTCTGCCTTGCCCTCAGGATTATCCACTGTACCAAGAATGCTTACACAAAGTGTCTAGCTCAATTTCTAGCTCATTGCAGGCTACAGTGTATCCACATTTTTCCACATTTAGATGACTTGCTTATCTTTCCAGAGTCTTTTTCAAAGTGTCAGGAATCTCCCTTTGTATCTTTCTCTCTGTCTGCGTTTACCGCTCGGTTGAGCTGTCTTACACAGCTAAGATTATAAGAGAACTTTCAAAAGTCTTTCTTGACTCCTCAAAGCATTGTGTTTCTGTGATGTCAACTAGACATTGCGGTTCAAAGATCTTTACCTCCACAGGAAAATAATGTATATCTAGATCTATTTTTAGGGTTTTTCACTCAGACGTCAATCACTGCAAGAGAATACCTCAGGATTTTGGGTTGCATGGCTACTATGATTCTCATGATAGCCCTGGCAAGACTCCACATGAAAAATATACAGTGCTGTCTGGAGGCTCTTTGGTCCCAGCACTGACACTTGACACCCCTTTTCTTTTCAGATCCCACGCTAGGGTTTCTCAGAAGAGAAATAATGTGATGGAAACAACAGATATCCCTAAATCCAGTTCTCCCCTTCTTCCTTCCCGTTCCAAAGCAGTCAGTCACCACAGAGCGTCTGACTGCTTGGGGAGCAGTTTTAGGAGGGATAAAAATGCAAGGTGTGTGGGACATCAATGAGAGACTCAAGCATATAAATATGAAAGAGAATCTTTGTCCTTATCAAGGCATTCAACTGTCTGAATCATCTTTTGTCCCTGAGACCTCTTCAAGATATTACAAGCAATAATGCAGTCATGTGATACGTCAGCAAGCAAGGTCGATGGTAAGGGTGTTATTGAGTCTTAATTTCTTTTAGGCACCTGTTCACTGAGGACATACAGCAGGTACTAATGAGACAAAAAAGCCTGCTACTAGAAAATCATGCATTAGCAAATGGAAAAGGTTTTCTAGCTTGTCTCAGCTACATAACCAGCACACATTCAGAGCTAGTTGTTCTCTGATTTTTTCCAATATTTGAGTGAGTTTCTATCCTATGGCCATTCTTACTCCTCTGTCAATGTTCATTTATTAGCCATTGCAGCATATTTGCCCATGAATCCTCCTCTTTCAATGCATTCTCAAGTCAAAATGCTTTTAAAAGGGGTTTTGCATAACAGCCCTCCAAGTAAACTGGTTGCCCCTCCTTGGGATCTTAATTTTGTGTTAAAGGAGCTAACACTTGCTTGATTTGAACCAGCTAACCTGGATGACATGGAAAACAGTTTTACTGATTGAGAACACAATAATCCACCTGTTTACCTTCAATGAGCCTGGATTGAATAGTCCGTTAGTTGTTTGTCAAATAGTTTTATTCAAAAAAAAATTTTTAAAACCAAGATAAAATACAGCTGAACACAGCCTGAAGCACAGTAACAAATTCAGTAGGATGAAACCATTCAACCTGATTCAGTCCGTGAATGGTGTAAGTCAAGAGTTAAACAGACTGCAGTAAGCTCCAAATAGCAAGTCCTAATAACCAATAACAGCAATTGCAGCTTGAAACTTTACCAGCTGCACATCCTAGTTTTACTGATTGCTGTGACCTCTACTAGAATAGTATCTGAGTTGCAAGCTCTTATGATGAGCCAACCCTATCTCATTTGAGACTGCGTTTCTTTGAGAATTAATCCTCCTTTTATGCCTGAAGTAGTGTCCGAGTTTACTTTAAGCCAAGTTATCCATCTCACCATTTTCTTTCCCAAACCCAAATATGAGGGAGAAATTATACTCCATACCTTGGATGTCCACGGGCAAGACGGGTACTATCTTGATGGAAATAAATCATTCAGATCTTTATTGTTCATTTCTTGTGAAGGTATGAAGATGGGACAACCAGCGTCAAAACACGACTGTTTTCAAGTGGTTGTCTAAGGCTGTTACCTTTTGTTATACTCACCACAAAACGATTCCTGGCAGGGTCAAAGCCCACTCTCCCAGGCCCTTGGCTTCATCCTCTGGACTTTTTTAAAATAGTTGGATTCTGGAAGTATTGCAGAAACTGCAACTTGGTCCTTTGTACATACTTTTACAAAGCACTGTAAGCTTGAATTCCCTCTCTAGATGTAGATCAGGCTTTGCAAGGACCATTCACAAGGGACTCATGGACTCTTTCCTTCCACCTCCCTAAGGTAGTAAGCTAGGGTAATCTATCGTATAGCTAAGGCTACTGCTGCAGTGATCAGCATGATGCACATAATACAGCTGTGAGTAACCTTACCTTAACAGTAGATGTTCGAATAAGCACGGCTACAGTAGCTGCTCCCTCCCTCCATTCCCATTGTTTTTTTTGTGTTTATGCCAGGATGTGGTTATTTATTTTTTATTCTTCCTAGCATTCTCATTTCAGGGCTCAGCCTCCCTCTCTCTGTTGGCAGGAAAGCTCTAAAGGGCTTGACACCCAAACTTGTCTTTTAGTAAGCTCAGCTCCAGCTGCCTGACAGTTTGAGTGAGTGGAAGGAGTCCTGAAGCTTTGGAAGCTGCCCAGCTTTTTATATCCTTGGTAGGATATAACTCATATAACTAAGGCCACTGCTGCAGTGATCATTCAAACATCTACTGTTATGCTAAGTGTACTTACAACAACTGCACTTTCCTCATAATATTTGGGGCTTTCTGTTTAACCACTGAGGACTGAAGTCATGAAATAATGACAGACATTTTGCTTTTCCAACTTCATATAACTTCCAGAAAATGCATGCTAACTCAAAAACCTGTTATTCTAGCAGCTTTCTAAGTTTTTCAGAATTGAATTTAAAATCTATTTCTGTTTTGGGCCCTTGTTCCCTAATTATGTTTTGCTTTGTTCAGATTTCTTGAGCTAAGAGGTTGAGCGGTATGCTAACCTTTCATAAAGTGTGTGTACACTGCGAGGTTAATAGCATAGAAGTATAATGCTGAACCAGTTTTCAAGAGCTGTAGATGTACATGGCAGAGTTAAACGGGTGGACAAATAGAAAGTCCAGCACTGTAATGTTAGTGCACAACAGGTCAGGTTCTGGATTGCTGTTAACTGGGGTAAGAGACATAGGCATTATAGTTTACATTTAAATCGCCGAGAGAAGTTTCAGCGACCACAGGTTGTCAAATGACATTTGGCCGACCCGTGTTACTGTTACTTCCCTTGTGCGAGTTCTGTTTTAGTGAATGCTCAGTGCATTCTCAAAGATGAGGTCGGTCATTGAACTAGAGATTGCGGTACAGTGGGGATCAGGAAATGTACCCTTTTCCCCACTGTAGTGCAATCTCGGAGTTGGAATATATATTCTGCAGGGGGTGTGAGGGTGCAAGGGCCTTGTCCCCCTGACAAATCCTCATGTTATGTTGGGTGCAGTGTAGGATTGCATTCTACTAATGTCGAGTAAGGTTGAATGCGCATGTTAGTATGCAGATTCGACCTTTTGCACATCTGCACACACTGTTTTCAGTTTTCCAAGTCGATATTGCCACATGTCAGCCAACTGCATTTCATACTTAGGATAGTAGACCAGGCATTATTAATGAAAGTGGCAGGGATAGTTCTGTCTGGAGCAAGTGCTAGATTCTCTAACACAAAATTAAGATCCCAAAGAGTGGCCACCATTTTTCATAGGATCGTAGGAAGTTACTAGGCTATTGGGCCTGAGGCCCTTATAAGCCTAGCCCATGTTTAGACAAATCAGCATCCGATGCCCCTGTCCAGCAGGGAAACGGATGGAATCCCAGGGATGTATTTTCTATTTCCCATCCAGTTGTCCAGGTTGCGCTTAAAAATGGGTAAAGAGGTACTCTGCTTGACTTGGAGAGGGAGTCTGTTCCACAGATGGGGGAGTCTCTGGGACACAAATCTCTCACTCCAGCAAGTTCTATTGATGTCACAGACCAGGTTGAGGCCGCGCGTGCATGTTATGCAAGTGGAGCTTGACTTGTGGATCTGCAGCAGTCCCATCAAGGCGGGGTCTGAGATCGCCTTGTGTGCCAGACTGAGGTCACCTCTGAGGAGTCTGTATGAAATTGAGTAGAGGGAAAGGGCTTTTAGCTTATCTGTGTATGGTAGATTGTTGAGGCCCTGGATTCTTCTGGTGAGGAGCCTCTGTGGTGTCTCCAGCTGTTGCATGTGCTTTGCAAGGTACATGCTGAATGGGGTGTTGTACTCAATATTGGGCCTTATAAGGGAAGAATACAGGGATGTTCTGTCCTCCTTGTCTCCAGATGAGATACCCGTACTTATGAGGTGGGCCATGTAGAAAGCTTTCCGTACAATGGAAACAACATGGTGGTCAAGTCAGGTTGCTATCAATCTGGGTGCCCAAATTCCTCAAGACTGATTGCATGCTTAGGATGTTGTTATTAATGTGATAATTTGTGGGGACATCACTCTCCCCAAAGGGGATGATGATGCATTTTTTGGTATTCAGCTTGAGGCCATGTTTCTGGCACCAGTTATTTGTTGAATTGAGACCCTCTTGGAGGATGTCCACGTCACTAGGGGAATTGATGACAGCGCCCAGATTGCAGTCATCTGCAAACTTGGTCAGCAATAGCTCACTGGTTTTGGCCTGCACCTCAGAAAAGTATATCCCAAATATTAGAGGCCCCAAAACCGAACCCTGGGGTACTCTGCTCGATACGGGTCTACTGCTTGAGGTGGCTTCCCCTATTTTGACTAGGTGGGTTCTATCAGTGAGCCAGTTAGCTACCCATCTGGTAACATACGTATTGATGCCTAGTTCAGAGATTTTATGTATTATGCCCGAGTGGGTTGCGGTGGTGGTGCTGCAGTAGCATTGTCGCCTCACAGTAAGACACTGTCTGGTTCGATATTCAGCTAGAGCGTCTTCTGCGTGGAGACATGCGTGAATGGGCGTACCTTCGTTGGAGGTTGTGCATCAGGGCTGGTAACTCGGCACGTAAAAATCAACTACCAATCATTAGCGGACCGGAGTTCTGCTGTGGCGACCCCTAACCGGGAAAAGCCGAAAGACACAACAACATGCCCAAGTGGGTTGTACACAACAGCCATTAATGAAGTAGGCCCTAACAAACTAATTCTAACATTCATGAAAATCAAAACCCCTACAAGTCATCTGCACCCCTACAGCTTACTCAGATCTTTTAATTGCAACATCTATCCTGTCTATAATTGTTAAATTTCAGGTACAGGTAATTGTCCCAGAAATTAGTGTATCATCATCTTCTTTCGGCTGATTCCCATTAGGGGTCGCCACAGCAGATCACCTGTTTCCATTTCTTCCTGTCCTCTGCATCTTGCTCTGTCACACCAACCATCTGCATGTCCTCTCTCACCACATCCATAAACCTTATCTTAGGCCTTCCTCTTTTCCTGTTACCTGGCAACTTCATCCTTAGCATCTTTTTCCCAATATACTCTGCATCCCTCCTCAGCACATGTCCAAACCAGCATAATCGTGCCTCTCTGGCTTTGTCTCCAAACCTTCCAACCTGGGCTGACCCTCTAATATACTTATTCCTAATCCTGTCCACCCTCATCACACCCAGTGCAAATCTTAACATCTTTAATTCTGCCACATCCAGCTCAAACTCCTGCCTAAAGCCACTGTCTCCAACCCATATAACATAGCTGGTCTCACTACCCTCTTGTAGACCGTCCCTTTCACTCTTACAGGTACTCGTCTGTCACAAATCACTCCTGACACTCTTCTCCACCCACTCCATCCTGCCTGTACTCTCTTCTTCACTTCTCTTCCACACTCACCGTTACTCTGAACTATTGACCCCAAGTATTTAAACTCATCTACCTTCGCCACCTCTACTCCTTGCATCCTCACCATTCCTCTATCCTCCATCTCATTCACACACACATATTCTGTCTTAGTCCTGCTGACCTTCATTGCTCTTCTGTCTAGAGCATATCTCCATCTCTCCAGGGTCTCCTCCACCTGTTCCCTACTCTCACTGCAGATCACAATGTCATCTGCAAACATCATAGTCCACGGGGACTCCTGTCTGATCTCGTCTGTCAACCTGTCCATCACCATTGCAAATAAGAAAGGGCTCAGAGCTGATCCTTGATGTAACCCCACCTCCACCTTAAACGCATCCGTCACTTCCACTGCAGACCTCACCGCTGTCACACTACCCTCGTACATATCCTGTACCACTCTTACATACTTTTCTGACACTCCTGACTTCCTCATACAAAATTAGTGTATAAAAGAAAATATTCCAATCCACTGGCTTAGTAATTAAATAGTATCACTACAATAATTATATTCTGTAAATAGTACTGCATTAATTAAAACATTTAATTATAAGAATATTAATAATACTATTCACCCATGTTGAACACTAAATTTAGCATTTTATGTTAAGAAAATATCAAATTACATGTAGCAAGCAGTAGGTTGTAGGCAAAGAAAAAAATGACATTTAAAGAAGCAATTTAAATGTTTAACACTAACGGTTTTATACCCCAAAATTTAAAAAAGTATAAAATTACAGCAGTCTATATAAAGAACTATCCTTGTATCAAAAATCAGTCAAAAATATTGAAGTCTCTGAATTCCAATTGTAATTTCACCTTTAGAATCCCTTGTTGTAACATGATAATATGCATTTACAAAACAACTTTATATGTTCATCTGAGATGACATTGACCACAGAGGTTTTTAAGTAGAATAATTTATTTGCACTTCCAAGTTCATAGCTACAGTGTCTTCATCTGCTTGCAGATGTTCTTTGTGTTTCACTGTTGCAGTCATCACCTGTGGGTTATCCCTGCTGTGGTAGCCCTCGGCCGGCCGAATACCAGAGTCAATATTTTTCTGGGCCGGCTGCAGTTGCTTGTAGTCTGGTGTCAGTGCTATAAAGCAAGGCGGCCAACGTCATTACATCAGCCTTTCTTGCAGTGAATCCCGTAGCAGAAGCAGTTCACACGAGTGCCGGTCGGTTGCTACCAGAGTTTGAATTTCAGCTGAAACCGTCTTTAGCTAAGTACCCCGTTGGGGACCCTTTTTTCTTGCACTAACCGATGTCTGAAAAAGTTAACAATTGTCTTGCCTGTGGAAGCAGATCCCACACCAAAACTTCCGTTCGTACTGCGTCACTTGTTTAGGCCCAGACCACGACATCCCCCATTGCCAGTTCTGTACCCTCTTTAATGCGAGACCCATTTGTAGTACAGCTCTTATTGTATACAGTTATTTTCGTGTTCTGTCTTCGCATTCCGATATGGCGTCCGTCAGCCAACAATCTGTGGACATTCTGAAAAAAACGCAGAGATAAAGATAGAGACAGACCACACAAGGCAAAGCCTTCCGAAGACTCTACCGCTAAGCAGGTAGTCAGATGTTCTTCATGTTTCACTGTTGCAGTCATCACACTTGGGTTATCCTGCAAGGGGTAGCCCTCAGTCGGCCCGAATACCAGAGGCTTAGTATTTCTGTGATGGTTGCTGTCGATTCAGGGCTGACGTCAGGTTGTCAGTGGTATAAAAGCAGACAGCCGGCGCCATTACATCAGTCTTTCTTGTCGAGGAGCCCGAAGCAGAAGCAGTTCGCATGAGTGCCGGTCGGACACTGAGTTTTTGTTTCCGAAATTGAATCATCTTGAAGTCTTCTAAAGCTAAGTACCCCGTTGGGGATCCTTTTTTCTTGCTCTAACCGATGTCAGAAAAAGTTAACAATTAGCTTGCCTGTGGAAAGCAAATACCACAACGGGATTTCCATTCTTAATGCGTCACCTGTTTAGGCCCAGACCACGACATACCTCGCTGTCGATTTTTTACTTTGTTCAATGCCCGAGCTATTCATTGTCTGAGCCTTGTTGTAGCTAAATACTTTCGTTCTTGATTTCCATATTCCAAAATGGCTTCAGTAAGCCATCCAACTACCGATCTTCTGAAAAAACGTAAGGATAAAGGCAGAGACAGACCACACAGGTCTAAAACTGCCAACGATGCTTCCGTTAAGCTAGTCGACAGTTTGCCGGTACTCAGTGAGGTGCTTTCGCAGCCCCTGATGCCTGCTTCAGTGGATTTGCAGGCCGCTACCTAGACCCGTTCGGAGTCCGGTATGCCACGAGACTCTTCTTTGACTACGGAACCTGCGGATGTCTCTACCTTGGATGGGTCCAGAGCCACTGTGCAGGCACCGGCTTCTGAGGAAGTTCTTCGCACTACTGATATTCAACACAAACCGGCGACTTCTTTTGCGTCTTCAGTTCTTTCTAAAACTACCGAGTTTCTAAGGCCAAGAGTATGAGCTACGCTTAAAAAAAGTGACAGCCCAAACTCAAGCGCCTGCTTCCTTGCCACAATCACAGATGCTTAAAATGACAGAAGACCTGATCATGCTGATTAGGGGAAGCAAAAGAAAAATAGACTTGTCCCCTGCAGCTTTGTCTGACCAAGAGTCTTGACAATTCTGAGGATGTTCATCGCGTTACACTGCTGCAGTCATTACACCTGGGTTATCCTGCCTCAGGCAGTCCCGCAGTCGGCCTGAGTTCCAAAGTCTTGGTCCAGCATCGGTTGCTGTCGCTTCTTCCCTGACGTCAGTTCATCAGGGGTATATAAGATGCATCCGGCACCATTTTTTCAGTCTTTCTTGCCGCGCGGTGCCCGAAACAGAAGCAGTTTGCAAGTGCCAGTCAGCCGACTCCTGAGATTTTCGAAGTCGAATTTCAGATCCAAAGTCTTCAATAAAGCTAAGTACCCCATTGGGGAAACCTTTTTCTTGCCTCAGACCAATGTCAGAAAAAGTTAATAATTGTATTTCTTGTGGGAAGCAAATACCTCATAAGGACTTCCACTCTTACTGTATTCCATGCCGAGGCCATGATCATGACATCACTAGTTGTCGGTTTTGTGCTAGATTTAACAAACGCACTATAAAATGATGTTTTGATTTTGCTTTGCACTACTTTGGCCGAAGGTTCATTTATATGATGCCGTCGGATCAGCAGACGACCTCAATACCGAAAAAATGCAAAGACAAGGATAAAGACAGGCATCCGAGGTCCAAAACTGACGACGAAACCTCTTCTTGGCCAGTCAGCGGTTCGTCGGTTCTCAGTGGGGCACTTTCGCAGCCCCTGACACCTGCTACCTCAGAGCCACAGGCCGCTTCTGACTCCCACGTGGAACCATCAAGGTCTCTGGAAATTCAAGGTATTGGGCCTACGGAAACTAACCTCTCAGATGGGTCCACAGCCGCTGAGCAGGCATCGGCTTCTGAGGGTGTTTTCAGACCTTCACATTTACCATTAAAACAACAGCCAAGACAAAGGTACCATTAAAGACAAAAAAACAAGTACAGCATTTTCCTGGACAACCTTCCATGCCTAAGAAACAGATGCTTAAAATGGCCAAAGACCTCATTACTCTAATCAGGGGTTCCCATCCCCCACCTGAGAAAAGGCCTAGGCAGGATACAGACTATGACTCCTCTGATCAGGTTTCCATTTCCTCTGATTCCTCTGATTCCTCTTCTGACCAGGGATACTCTCTATCCCCCCATGAGGACTCTGATACTGAAGAATCTATCCCTTCAGCCTCTCCACCTGAGGATTATTCTTTTGGGGAAACTTTACATACCATGAAGGAGCATTTCCATTGGGAAAGCCAGGATTACTCAGAATCCAAGAAAAGGCTGAGGGATTTCCTCTTATTGCCTCAACACAGGCCCCTGGCTATTCAGCCAGTGCTAGATATTGTGGATGATGTGTTCTTTGAATCCAGTTTATCTCCTGACTCTTTGCCCCCTGTTCCAGCCAAGCCAGACGGGTATTATAGAGTCCCTGACTCTCACAAGTTTCTTTACAAAAACCCTTCTGCTGATCCAGAGACTATTTCCTAGGGTCCAAAAGGGGTTAAGGCTTCCATTGCAAAAAATCCAGTACCCTCGGATAGAGATTCCAGAGTTTTGGATAGATGAGGGAAGAAAGTATACACTTCTGCAACTTTAGCAGTAAGAGCTTTAAATTGCCAGTTTCACATGCTTAAGTACCAACAATATTTAATGGTTCAGTTAAAACAGAAAATGCTTGCAAGCTCAGAAGCTCCTGATTGTAAAGAAATGCAGGATTTATTGCATGCAGTTGAACAGGTGGGAAAACATACTCTGCAATGTGGTTTTGATTCTTTAGAGGCCTCTTGTAGAGCCGCAGTTACAGGTTCTGTGATTCGAAGACATACTTGGTTAAAAGAACAAAGATGTTCATCGTGTTACCCTGCTGCAGTCGTCACACTAGGGTTATCCTGCCGTCAGGTGGTCCCGCAGTCGGCCTGAGTACCAAAGTCTTGGTCCGGCGTCGGTTGCTGTAGCTTCTTCCCTGACGTCAGTGCACCAGGGGTATATAAGAGGCATCCGACGCCATTTTCTTCAGTCTTTCTTGCCGCGCGGTGCCTGAAGCAGAAGCAGTTCGCAAGTGCCGGTCGGCCGACACCTGAGATTTTCGAATCGAATTTCAGTCCGAAGTCTTCAATAAAGCTAAGTACCTCATTGGGGAACCTTTTCTTGCCTCAGTCCGATGTCAGAAAAAGTTAACAATTGCATTTCTTGTGGAAGCAAATACCTCATAAGGACTTGCATTCTTATTATATTCCTTGCCTAGGCCCAGACCACAATGTCACAGGTTGTCGGTTTTGTGCTAGGTTTAATAAACGAACTGTCAAATGCCGTTTTGACCTCGCACGACATTACTTTGGTAGGAAATTTAATTATATCATGCCGCTGGAGCAGCCGACGACCAGCATGCATAAAAAACGCAAGGATAAGGACAGGCAGCCTAGGAACAAGCCAGACTCGGAGGCCTCTGCTGGGCCTGTCGCCAGTTCTCCGGTTTTCAGTGAGGTGCCTACGCAGCCCCTGACGACCGCAGAATTGGAACCCCAGACAGATGCGGATTCTCAAGCGGACTGTACTAGGCTGTCGCAGCCATCTTCATTAGGCCCTTCCGACACCGGAGCAGAAGGAGATCCCGGTGCAGTAATAACACCTTCGGTTGCAGAAGATGTGTTCAGACCGACTACACTCATCATTAAATCTTATGCTAAGCTTAAAACTCCATTAAAACCAAAAAAGACTGTACATCAGTCTACAGTTCAAGGCCCCATGCCTAAGAAACAGATGCTTAAGATGGCTGAAGATTTGGTTACCCTAATCAGGAGTTCCCATCCCCCTCCAGATAAAAGACCAAGACAAGAGGATGATTATGCTTCCTCTGACCAGGTTTCTATTTCCTCAGATTCTTCTGAGGAACAGGATTACACTTTTCCCCCTTATGAAGACTCTGATGCTGAAGACTCTATTCCCTCAGCATCTCCCCCTGAAGACTACTCCTTTGGGGAAACTTTACATACCATGAGGGAACATTTCCATTGGGAAGGCTAGGACTACTCTGATTCTAAGAAAAGGCTCCGAGAGTTCCTTTTACTACCCCAGCACAGACCACTTGCTATCCCTCCAGTTTTAGACATTGTGGATGATGTTTACTTGGAGTCTAGTCTAAATCCAGACTCTCTACCTCCTGTGCCCTCTGAAAGGGATTCCAGAGCCCTAGATAGATGGGGAAAGAAGATATGCACCTCAGCTACTCTGGCTATGAGAGCATTAAGTTGTCAGATTCACATGCTGAAATATCAGCAATTCCTAATGTCTCCATTAAAACAAAAAATGAGCACACATATTCTGAACAGTCTGAATTCAAGGCAATGCAGGTTCTGTTGCATGCAGCTGAACAGGTGGGCAAACATACTTTTACAATGTGGATTTGATTCATTAGAAGCTTCCTCTAGAGCAGCTGTTACTGGGTCTGTCATACGTAGACATGCTTGGTTAAAAGAACAAACCCTACCTGATCATGTTAAAGCAAAATTATTGGATGCACATTTTCAGCAGGATGTATTATTTGGTGTCAAAGCAGAAGAGGTTTTAAAGAAAATGGCGGATAAGGCAAAGTCTATGCAGACGGTCAAGGATTTTTTACAGGTACAACCCCCTCGTTTCAGCAGAAATTGGCCAAAAAAAACTGGTCCTTTCCAGCTTCTAACAGATCACAGAGGGGCAAATACAGACGCCCAAGAGGCAGAGGTCAGTCACAAGGCCCTTACAAACCTCACCAATGGGGTACTGTTACCCAGAAGGGAGGAGAAGACAGGCCCCAAGCTAACAGAAGACAAACACAATGACTCAATCCTCAAACTACCAAGCAAATCTCACTTGGCAGCTCCCTTGGGAGGAAAATTAGCACTTTTTGCAGACAACTGGCACATCATCAAAAAAGACAAATGAGTCCTAAACATTGTCTCACAAGGATACAGATTCCACTTTCATACCTTGCCAAGGACAAAAGGAATGCCAAACCTGCCACCAAATCAATGGGCAGAGGCACAAAAACAAATTACAGCTCTCATGGACATGAGAGCCATTCAACAGGTACCTACACAGGAGCAAGGACAAGGATTTTATTCAAGACTCTTTCTAGTCCCAAGAAAAGACAAAGCATGGAGACCCGTTCTGAATCTTTCAATTCTGAACACCTATCTGCAAGTACCAAAATTCAAGATGCTAACACTACAGCAGCTTCTTCCCATGCTGGGCAAGAATGCTTCGCTAGTAACGTTGGACCTCAAGGAGGCATACCCGCATGTCCCTATCAGACAAAATTGCAGAAGATACCTCCGCTTCATTGCAGGTTTAACCCATTATCAATTCTCTGCACTGCCCTTTGGCTTATCTACTGTGCCCAGGGTCTTCACAAAATGCCTGGCACCAGTAACTGCATACTGCAGACAAAGAGGAATTCAAATATACCCTTGCCTGGACGACTGCCTTATTCAAGCAGAAAGCAAGGACATTCTTTTAAAGCATCTGGCATTTGTCAAACACCTTCTAAGTTGCCTAGGGTACACAGTAAACAAAAAGAAATCAAAACTAGTGCCCTTAAAAAACATAATATTCCTGGGTGCCAGCTTGAATACAACGGCCCAGATGGCTTATCTCACGCCAGACAAGCAACAACAGCTGACTCATTACTTCAAAATAATGGCAACAAAGACCCAACTCCCTGCAAGAAAAATTTTGCAGGCCTTGGGATTCATGGCATCTTGCATACTACTAATACCATTTGCAAAACTGCATGTGAGGAAATTACAATGGTACCTGAAAAGCGTATGGACTCAGCACAGACACAGCTTGGAAACAATGATACCACTCATTCCCTGCCTTCAACAGGAGTTTCTATGGTGGGCACAGGCATGTCACCTCAACAAGGGTCAGCCTTTCACCTTACCCACAGCCAGGCAAACTATGACAACAGATGCATCGGACTATGCCTGGGGAGCACACATGGCAGGATAGTGCATTCAGGGCAAATGGACTACAGATCAAAGGCATCTGCATATCAATCAAAAAGAAATGCTAGCAGTACAGAATGCCCTAACAGCTTTCAAGGACCTCTTACATCCTGGACAACTAATAATAAAGATGGACAATACCACAGTAATGTGGTACATAAGCAAGGGGGCACACATTCCTACCCTCTATGCAGGCAAGCAATGACCTTGTGGAACACAGCACTGTCTTACCAGGTTCAATTACAAGCACAATTCCTGCCAGGAAAGAAAAACACATTGGCAGACGACCTAAGCAGAAACATCATGGATCCCCATGAGTGGAAACTAGATCCACAAGTATTTGCAATGATAACTCAAAAATGGGGATGCCCAGACATAGATCTGTTTGCCAACCCCCAAAACTACCAACTTCAAAAATTTTGCACAAGGACATTCCATCCACAAGCTTGGAAAGTGGATGCCCTCTCATTCAGTTGGAAAACATTAACAGTGTATGCCTTTCCTCCTCTGCCTCTTCTAGCAAAGGTACAGACTGAAAGTCAGATTAGAGAGGCCACAAATGATACTCATTGTACCAGACTGGCCACGCCAGCACTGGTGTCCAATTCTAAGGAACATGGCCCACGGCCCACCATGGATTTTACCACAAATTCCTCACCTGCTCACCCAGCGAGACAGTCAGATTCTACACAGCCAGCTCAAGACATTAAACCTGGCTGCATGGCAAATTACCTAAACAACCAGCCAACACCTCTATCCAAAGCTGTTATGGATGTCATTCTGGTGGCCAGGAGGCCCAGTACCAGGAAAACCTATTCAGACAAATGGAAAAGATTTTGCGCCTGGAACCAGGCTAAAGGCCAAAATCCACTTGATCCAAACATTTCTTAGATTCTACAATATTTAACTGAGATGTTGCACAAATGACTTTCCTTTTCATCTATTAAGATCCACGCCTCAGCAATTTCAGCTCATTACAACACGGATCCTCCTTTATTCTCACATCCACTCCTAAGACAGTACCTCAGAGGGGCTAAGAATATAAGACCGCCCAGGAGAGCACCAACACCTACTTGGGATCTCAACTTTGTTCTGGAAAAGCTTACACTGCTGCCCTTTGAACCAGCTTTTTCAGCTGATTTAAAATTTCTTTCATGGAAAACTGCCCTGCTACTAGCAATAACTTCAGCTAGAAGAGTCTCAGAGCTACAGGCACTAATGGCAGTGGAACCTTTCCTCATTTTTCATCAAGACAGAGTCTCTCTATGAACTAACCCTTCCTTTATGCCAAAGGTGGTATCCAGTGTGGCCCTAAACCAAACCATTCATTTGCACACCTCTTTCCCAAATCCCCAGAACAAAGGAGAAAGACTCCTGCACTCTTTGGACATTCACAGGCAATTACGTTACTACTTGGATAAAACTAAGGCTTTCAGAAAATCTGACCAGCTCTTTGTAGCCTATGCTGCAGGATCACAAGGAAAAGCGATCTCAAAACAGACCATTTCAAAATGGATAGGACATTGCATACGTTTCTGCTACACGCATCATGGGAAACCGGTACCTGTTAACATTGGGTCCCACTCCACCAGGGCTACAGCTACATCAGCAGCCTTTCTCAGGGGGGTGCCAACCAAGGATATTCTGGAAGCTGCAACTCGGAGTTCAATGCACACCTTCACCAAACACTATCACCTCTATATTCTAAGACTAGAGCTGGTTTTGCCACTGCAGTTTTGCAGGGCCTACTAGCTTCTTCTAACCCTGTTTAACTCCACCACCCATCTTTAGCTTTGGGATTCAACCCGTGCGTGATGACTGCAGCAGGGTAACACGATGCACATAGTACAGTTTTGTACCTACCATAAATGTAGATGTTCGAATGTTCACCCTGCTGCAGTCCAGGTTACCCTCCCTCCATCCCCTCTGAACTAGCTGGACTTATCTATACCACTCTATCCTATACAACCTCTGTGGTGTATTTGCTTGTGCCTGAAGGTATTGTTTTATTTTTATATGTACTTTTTTATATAGCAATACATACATATTGCCTACCTATGGGGGGCACCTGACATCTGGGGCAAGAAAAACTGAAGAAAATGGCGTCGGATGCCTCTTATATACCCCTGGCGTCAGGGAAGAAGCGACAGCAACCGACGCCAGACCAAGACTTTGGAACTCAGGCCGACTGCGGGACCACCTGACGGCAGGATAACCCTAGTGTGATGACTGCAGCAGGGTGAGCACTCGAACATCTACATTTATGGAGGTACAAAACTGTACTTTTACCTGATCATGTTAAGGCAAAGTTATTGAATGCTCCTTTACAGCATGATACTTTGTTTGGCGTTAAGGCAGAAGAGATGTTAAAGAAAATGGATGATAAAGCTAAATCTATGCAAACAGTCAAGGATTTCTTACAGGTACAGCCACCTCAGTTTAGCAGAAATTGGCCAACAAAGAATTGGTCCTTTCCAGTGTCAGACAGGCCACAGAGAGGCAGATACAGATGCCCAAGAGGCAGATCTCAACCCCAAGGCTCAAACAGACAATGACAGTGGGGCACCTCAACCCCAAAAGGTGGTGAGGACAAGTCTCAACCTTACAGGAAACAGTCACAATGACTTTCCCCTCCATACGCCAAGCACGTCCCTTTTGGAAGCCCCCTTAGAGGGAAAACTAGCACTTTTTTCTCAAAACTGGCAAACAATCACCCAGGACAAATGGGTCCTGAATATTGTGTCTCAGGGTTACAGATTCCACTTTCATACTTTACCAAGGCTAAAAGGAATGCCAGACATGCCACAAAATCAATGGGCAGAGGCACAAAAACAAATTTCAGCCCTCATGGACATGAGAGCTAATCAAAAAGTGCCACAACAGGAACAAGGACAAGGATTTTACTCAAGACTCTTCTTGGTCCCCAGAAAGGACAAGGCCTGGAGGCCCATACTAGACCTTTCAATTCTGAATACTTACCTGGATATTACTAAATTCAAAATGTTGACATTACAGCAGCTTCTACCCATGCTGGGCAGGAAGGCTTGGCTTGTTACTCTGGACCTCAAAGAGGCATACCTGCATGTCCCTATCAGACAAAATTGCAGAAGATACCTCAGATTCAAAGCTGGTACAATGCACTACCAATTCTCTGCACTGCCCTTTGGCTTATCTACTGCGCCCAGGGTCTTCACAAAGTGCCTGGCACCAGTAATTGCATTTTGCAGACAAAAAGGAGTTCAAATATATCCATACCTGGACGACTGCCTCATTCAAGCAGAGACAAAGGACATTCTTCTACAGCATCTGGCGTTTGTAAAAAGGTTGCTAATTTCTCTAGGGTACACAGTAAATGAAAAGAAGTCAAAACTAGTGCCCTCACAACAGATTATATTCCTGGGTGCCAGCTTAAATACAACAGCCCAGATGGCTTACCTCACACCAGACAAACAAGTTCAACTAACTCAATATTTTCAGTTGCTGGCAAGAATGTTCCATCTCCCTGCAAGAAAAATTCTGCAGGCCCTGGGATTCATGGCATCCTGCATACTACTAATACCATATGCCAGACTGCATATGAGGAAATTACAGTGGTACCTGAAAAGTGTTTGGACTCAACACTCTCACAGTTTAGAAGCAGTAATACCAATGATTCCCTGCCTACAACAGGAGTTTTGATGGTGGGTACAGGCATGTCACCTAAACAAGGGTCAGCCTTTTACCCAACCCACAGCCAGGCAAACTCTAACAACAGATGCTTTGGATTACGCCTGGGGAGCACACATGGCAGGAAAATGCATTCAGGGCAAGTGGACCACAGACCAGATGCATCTTCACATCAATCAAAAAGAGATGTTGGCTGTTCAAAATGCCCTAACAGCTTTCAAGGACGTTCTACATCCAGGACAATTATTACTAAAGACAGACAACACCACAGTAATGTGGTACATAAACAAGCAATGGGGCACTCATTCTTATCACCTATGCAGGCAAGCCATGATTTTGTGGAACACAGCTCTAACGTATCAAGTCCACCTGCAAGCACAGTTCCTGCCAGGAAAGAAAAATACTCTGGCAGACGATCTAAGCAGAAACATCATGGACCCTCACGAATGGAAATTGAATCCACAAATCTTCAGCATGGTAACGCAAAAGAGGGGATGCCCAGATGTAGATCTTTTTGCCTCCCCACTGAATTACCAACTACAAAAATTCTGCACAAGGACTTATCACAAACAAGCATGGAAAGTGGATGCGCTTCTGCTCAGCTGGAAAAACCTTTTATAATTTTTCATCAGGACAGGGTATCTTTAAGGACAAACCCTACCTTTATGCCTAGTGTGGCTCTTAACCAAACCATCCATTTGCCAACTTTTTATCCAAACCCCCAGAATAAAGGGGAGAAACTTCTGCATTCTTTGGACATACACAGGCAGCTACACTTCTACTTGGACAAAACAAAGGCTTTCAGGAAAACTGAGCAACTGTTTGTAGCATATGCTGCAGGATCACAGGGCAAGGCTATCTCAAAGCAGACTATATCCAAATGGATAGGACACTGTATTCGGTACTGCTATACACAGCATGGAAAATCAGTCCCTAATAACATTAGGCCACATTCCACCAGGGCAACAGCCACTTCAACAGCCTTTCTCAGAGGAGTACCTGCCAAGGAAATTTTGGAGGCTGCAACTTGGAGTTCAGTGCACACCTTTACCAACCATTACCACCTGCCTCTTTACTCTAAATCCAGAGCAGGATTTGCCACTGCAGTTCTGCAGGGCCTCATAGCCAATCCTAACTCTTTATAGACCAGCCACCCAACCTCAGCTTTGGGATTCTACCCAAGTGTAATGACTGCAGCAGTGTAACACGATGAACATAGTACAGTTTTGTATCTACCATAAATGTAGATGTTAGAGTGTTCACACTGCTGCAGTCCAGGTTACCCGCCCTCCATCCCCTCTGAACTAGCTGGACTTATCTATACCTTTCTATCCTATACAACCTTTGGGGTGTATTTTTGCTGGTAACTGAAGGTATTGTTTTTATTGTATATTTATGATTAGTAATATGTATTGCCTACCTTCTTGGGGGCACCTGACATCTGGGGCAAGAAAAACTGAAGAAAATGGCGTCGGATGCATCTTATATACCCCTGGCGCACTGACATCAGGGAAGAAGTGACAGCAACTGACGCCGGACCAAGACTTTGGAGTTCGGGCCGACTGCGGGACCGCCTGACGGCAGGATAACCCAAGTGTAATGATTGCAGCAGTGTGAACACTCGAACATCTACATTTATGGTAGGTACAAAACTGTACTTTCTGTTCATACTGTCACCAAGCATTACCACCTGCCTATCTTTTCCAAATCCAGGGCGGGCTTTGCAACTGCAGTCCTGCAGGGCATACTAGCCAGCCCCAACTCTTCTTGACTGCCTCCACCCATTCTTCAGCTTTGGGAATCAACCCAAGCGTGATGACTGCAACAGTGAAACACGAAGAACATACTACAGTTGTGTACACGTACCATAAATGTAGATGTTTGAGTGTATTCACTGTTGCAGTCCTGGTTTCCCACCCTCCAACCCCCCTGTCTCTCTCTCTCTCTCTTTTCCTCACTCCTTACAGGGCTATTGGTATTTACTTTTTACTGGTGGTGTTTTTCCACCATAACTTAGCTCCCTATTTGGGGGCTCCTGACATTTGGGGTAAGAAAAACTGATGTAATGACATCGGCTCCCTGTTTTTATACCACCGACGACCTGACATCTGTCCTGAAGCGACAGCAACCTTTGCAGAAATACTAAGCCTCTGGTATTTGGGCTGACTGTGGGCTACCCCTGGCAGGATAACCCAAGTGTGATGACTGCAACAGTGAATACACTCGAACATCTACATATATGGTAAGCGTATACAACTGTACTTTCTCCAGAATCAGTGAGGCACTTTTGCAGCCCCTGATGCCTGATTTGATATCTGTGCAGGCCACTACCAAGACCCTTTTGGAGTCCAGTATGCCGCAGAAATTTTCTTCGTCTTCCGAGCCTTTGGCTGTCTCTGCCTCCGTTAGGTCCAGAGCAGTGACCCAGGCACAGGCTTCTGAGTAGGCCTTTCACATTACAGAATCTAGACAAAAACGGATGTCTTCTCTTCCGACTACCATTTCTGTCGGACTGACCGATTCTTTCAGGCCTAGAATCCAGGCCACTTCTAGAAAATCTGCTTCTAGCCACCATCTTGCTCCTGATCCACCACCCCAAGCACAAATGCTTAAAATGGTGGAGGATCTCATCTCCCTTATCCGAGGTAGTCAGGCCACAACTTCTAAAAGGAAAAGGCACCCTTCTCCAGAAATTGACAGAACAGGATTCTGAGGAATCTGACTAATCAGATTTTGAAGAGGAACATCAACGTCTGGCTGCTTATGAGGATTCAGATGCAGAGGAATCTATCCCTTCTGCCTCCCATTCTAGAGGACCTTTCCTTTGGGGAAACCTTTCACACCCTTGGGGAAAATTTCCAGTGGGAATCTCAGGACTTCCCTCAGTCTAAGAAAAGACTTGAGAGAGTTTCTGGACCTGCCCCAACACATACCCCTGGCCATCCCCCCTATTTTAGAAGTGGTGGATGATGTTTTCCATGAGTCCAGCTTAGCCCCTGATGCCTTCCCACCTGCTCCCAGTAAACCTGACAGGTATTACAGAGTGCCAGATTATCATAAATACCTGTACAGAAATCCTGCTGCAGATCCGGAGGTCATTACACAGGGACCTAAAGGAGCTAGGCTAGTTCTGCCAAGAAACCTATTCCTTCTGACAAGGATTCCAGAGCTCTGGATAGATGTGGTAAAAAAAGTATACACCTCTGCAACCTTAGCTATCAAAGCACTCAACTGTCAGTTCCATATGTTAAAATATCAACAACACACTTTGGAACTATTAAAACAAAAGATTTCTACCTTTCCTGACTGTGCCAATTCAGAAGAGTTAGCAGATTTACTGCACTCTGCTTGTCAAGTGGACAAACACTCATTACACAGTGGATATGACACCCTAGAAGCCTCTAGCAGGGCAGCAGTGACCGGATCTGTCATTAGGTGACATGCATGTTTGAAGGACCAACCTCTCCCTGATCATGTCAAGTCTAAACTTATTGATGCACCCCTTGATAAGGGCCGCTTGTTTGGAGTACTCCCCTCCCCCCTCTGCTCTCCCTTCACTCACCAAAAGCTAGGAGAAAGGCTCTCCTTCAAAGAAAATTGGCTTTTTGTACAAAGGACCAGTGGGTCTTAAAGATACAAATTCTCCTTCAGTGAACTCCCAATTCCAAGAGGGTACCCACACTTACCTCCAAATCAGTGGCAGAAGCATTGAAATAGGTCCAAACTCTTATATCCCAGGGGGCAGTAGAACCTGTCCCCTCAGATCAAACAGGCAAAATCTTTTATTCCAGGCTATTCCTTGTTCCCAGAAAATAGGGCACTTGACATCCCATCCTGGATCTGTCCATTCTGAACACCTCCCTGGTGGTTCCTAGATTCAAAATACTAACTTTGCAGCAGCTGCTGCCTATGCTGATAAAAAATGCCTGGCTAGTGACCCTAGATCTAAAAGATGCCTACCTCCACATCTCCATAAGGGAATCCTGCAGGACATTCCTGCGCTTCAGAGCAGGATCACAACACTTTCAGTTCTCTGTGTTTCCCTTTGGCTTATCTACTGCTCCCAGAGTATTCGCCAAATGCTTAGCCCCGGCCATTGCATTTTGCAGACAGAAAAATATACACATTTACCCTTACCTGGATGACTGCCTCATTCAGGCAGAGTACAAAGAAAAGCTGCTGTAGGACCTTTACTTTGTCAAATCCCTCCTTACTTCCATAGGGTTCACCATCAACAAGAAGAAATCAAGTTAAACACCCACCAGTAAGATCATTTTCGTGGGAGATCTGCTAGACACAGCATCCCAAGGGGCCTTCCTATCCCCAGAAAAGCAGAGCTTCCTGCCTCTCTACTTTACCCAGCTGGCTTCCAGAAGTCATCTCACTGCGAGGAAGTTTCTGCAAGCCCTGAGGTATATGGCATCTTGCATCCTTCTAATTCCTCTGGCCAGGCTTCACATGAGAAAACTTCAGTGGTATCTAAAGAACCTTTGATGTCAGCACTCTGTCTCTAGAGACCTCTCTCCCTCTGATCCCATGTATAAGCGCCGAGTTTCTCTGGTGGTCAAGAGGCCTGTGCCAAGAACAAGAGTCTTCCCTTCATCCTCCGCTCTACCGGCTAGACCATCACTACCAACGCCTCAGACATTGCTTGGGGTGCTCACCTAGCAGGCAGGTGCACCCAAGGTCTTTGGGATGCCCAGCACCTTCCCTTACACATCAATCAGAAAGAAATGATGGCAGTACAAAAGGCTGTGACATCCTTCAAACCCCATCTCAGGCTAGGGGTTCTCCTTATACTACATTAAGGCGGTGTTGTCTGTTTTTATATCAACAAACAGGGGGACCCAATCTTATCCTTTGTGCAGGCTAGCCATGAATCTCTCTGACAGCTGCCTCCATGGGCTCTACACCTATTTCCACAACCACAACACCCTTGCAAGTACAAAGGCCCAATAACCTTCATGTAAAGTTCAAAAAGAGGGCCAGCACAACACTGTGGTAAAACCAAACAATTTTTAATGGCTCATAAGCACATACATTAAACACATTAAGGGTAACCCAAGCCCCCCAAAAAATCCAGACTGGTTTAGGCTTTATTAGCCCTCCTCAGTGACAATCCAAAATGTCTAGCACACAAATATTTATACAAAAACAATTAGTATACAAAAAATCCCATTGGTCAATTAAAGATTCTCATTTAATCCAGGTGGACAAAGACCACCCACCTTAATTATCCACTTTTTCTCCTTGGAATTGAGAATGGAATGCCATCCAGACTTTTTATTTCTGTCTCCATTAATTTTATCAATAACAGTGAACCTAGAAAAGGCAGTGTTATGTTTTAATGTATGTTTGTAAAGGGCGTTAGACTGTCTTTTGTTTCTAATATCGCTAACATGTTCAGTAAAGCGTAACCGTAAAGGTCTAGAAGTTTGTTCTACATAAAATGCAGAACATGAACATGTGGCGAGATAAATCACCCAATTGGAGCTGCAATTTGCTAAAAGTTTTATGTCAAAAACCAAAGCAGTATTCCTTCTTGTGAATTCTTTTAATTTCATTACCCTCAGACAGTGTGTACAATGTCTGCAGGGGATACATCCATATAATCTGTCACCAGTGATGGTATGCTGTTGATAATTAATGGTGGAATCCTGATAACGGTTATAATGACTAAAATGTGAACCTAGTTCATTTGATAGAAACTCATTTGACTGAGACCATAACACCGAAATTTCAAAACACTGAAAACCCATTTGGCTGAAAACTCATAACACCTAAACATTACAGTTAAAGATATATGCCCTTTTCCCCACTGTAGTGTGATCATGGAGTTAGAATATATAGTTAGGAGGTGTGGGGGGGCGTGGCCCCCACATAGTTTAGGTAAATATTGTTTTTTGCAAAGAGTTATTCATTGCAGTTGTAAGTATCCATGTATATGGTTTAAAATGTTTGAAGGAGCCCCCCACACTCCCCTAACTATATATTCTAACTCCAGGATTGCACAACAATGAGGAAAAGGGCAATAATCCTTGAAATTTCATGTTTAGGTGTTATGAGTCTTTAGTCAAATGGGTTTTCAGTGTTTTGAAATTTCGTTGTTATGGTCTCAGTCAAATAAGTTTCTATCAAATGAACTTTTGATCATATGAAGTAGACCATATATATATATATATATATATATATATATATACACAAGTATAATATATGTATGTATGGTAACAGACTGTAGGAGATGTGATTGAACGAAGTACGGGTGTTGAGCATCATTTGTTGAATTAGGGATAGATGCTGGGTGAAAGTGCACCATATTGTGTGTTCCCAAGTCAGAAGTCAAGAGTATCAAGATGTTTGCATTAATGAGATTTTTTTATTTGTACACTGATGCCTAAGTATGGAGTGCAATTTGTAGTAATGGTCATGTGTTTTACATTTTTGTAGTTCCAACACTGGAATGTACGTGTATCAGCTTATTTTATCAGACTGTTCTGTCACTTGGTTACATTTGAATCACTTGCTGTACATGTAGAGTGGAACAAGAAAGCTGTATGTGGAATACTTGAGACATTTTTTTTCCAGGGAGCAAGTCCTCTTGTACCCCCAACATGGAGGCAGGCACTCTTAAGGTTGCAAAACACAAATACGTTTTGTTTTGTTTTTTTGCAGGGAATGAGCCTCCCTGCACAAACTGAGTGTAAAATAAGAGAGAGAGATGCTCAATAGACCTGGCACTATTTACTTCAAATTATGAGATGCATAAACTGACCTTTAGCCAAAATTAAAATATGGATTTTATAGCTTTTGGAGAGTGGGTGCAGTTTACATCCTAATTCTGAAGGATAAACCTGTAGGTGAAGTTGCTTTTATTGTTTTTATTTTTTATTATTATTCTGTAGAGCTTCTGCATGGTTGAGTGTATGATGTTGTGATGTGGATTGGTAATTGTGGTCACTGTTGAGGTCTAATTTTTGCCCTTTACATTTGTGACTCTTGTTTGCAAGTTCAAAGACTGAGAAGACAATTTTATTTAGTTTTCGATGTGTATTTTTGCTTCTGGTTCATTTGTCTGAATCAAAGCACAATCAAATGCTTTTTTTACAGCATTTGCTTGTTGCGTGACTTGTGGTTGCATAAAGCAATGCTTTTTTGCAATGTGTGTTTTAATTTCCTTTGCGGTAGCCTTCTGTGTTTTTTTTATACTGTTAGTGTTATTTTATTACCTTTTATAATTTTTTATTTAATTTTTGAAATATGTCTGAATCTACTTTCTTGATATTTTCATTTAGTAAAACAAAAAGCAAGGCAGAAGATTGCCTTTTTGGTTCTGCTTCCATCAATATAATTTTTGCTAGATAAATGTTGCTTCTTCCATAAGTAGCTGGTATCACCAACAAGATTGCCTAACTGAGACAGATTGGCCAGCCTAATTTATTTGGGTTCAGGACTGAACAGTGCTGATTATGTTTCTTTTGAATAATTTGGTGATGCTCGCAGACTTTGTTGGTCTTGTAGAACATATGATAAAAGTGAAGGCATTCAAGATGACAAAAAAAAGAACTTCTTAAAAAGTAAAATTAGATTAGTAATGCATTGACTTTTGCAATTTTTCTGTTTTGATATTGACTTCTTAATGTGTTTTTATTTTAATGTAACTGTATTCTTGTCTTTGTTTTGCATACTCACTGTTGCAACGACTTGAGACTCCTCCTCAAGGCCTTCACTGCAAATGGGATTTGCCTTATTGAATAACACAGCTGACAAAATAAAAATAAATAAATACTCCCAAATGCAAGTGTTTGTCCAGTATACACTGTGTGAGCACAGTAGCAGCGCTGTAGAGGAAATGAGAAATGCCTTCTCACATAGATGAACAACACTGATAGATACAGTGCCTGTTGCAGTTCTGAAGATGTACATCAACTGCATTGGTGCTAAAAGATGTCAGTATTGGCTACTGGTTTATTTGCTGCAGAACCCTTCAAATCTATATTTTTAAATGCTTTCTATAAGTACGTCAAATTGAGAAAAGACAAATCACTGGTTCCCATGGTAACCTAGAGCACTAAGTGGTTAAATAATGTCGCTCGTTCGTCTCTAATATATAAAACAAGAGGGCTTGGGGTTTTGTTCAGATGCTTTAATACATACAAACACACCAGGATGGATAGCAGCATCATTTTAAAGGGCAAGAACGGGATTCTGTTATTAAATGCTCAACTTCTCTGTCCTTTTTCTCCCTATTTATTGTCCTTGCTATGAATAAACAACATAGCATTTAAAATATTTTAAATTGAATGTTTCTGTCCACTAGAACAGTACCTTACTGTGCTGTGGTGGTTTCACTTTCAGAAAACTTTTATCCCACCCTTGCTGCAGTCTCCAATTCATTAATGTCATCAAGGCCACTGAATACAGGTAGATGTTCTTCGTGTTTCACTGTTGCAGTCATTACATTTGGGTAATCTGTTGGCAGGTTGCCCTCAGTCGGCCTGAATGCGTCAGTTGCTGTGTCTTCTTCCATGATGTCAGGGGTATAAAACATGCAGCCAACGCCATTTTCTTCAGTCTTTCTTGCCGCGCAGTGCCCGAAACAGAAGCAGTTTGCAAGTGCCGGTCGGCCGACTCCTGAAATTTTCGCATTCGAGTTTCAGAACCGAAGTCTTCAATTAAAGCTAAATACCTCATTGAGGAAACTTTTTCTTGCTTCTTTCCGATGTCAGTAAAAGTTAATAATTGCATTACTTGTGGGAAGCAAATACCGCATAAGGATTTTCATTTGTACTGTATTCCTTGCCTATGCCCAGATCATAACGTGCCTTGCTGTCGGTATTGTGCTATTTTTAACCAACGCACTATTAAGCGTCGGTATATCTTTGCTTCAAAATATTTTGGATCCAGATTTAATTACCTTGAAATGTCGTCAGATAGCAGTCCGACTACCGGAGTTCACAAAAAACGCAAAGAAAAGGGCAGAGACAGACCGTCGAGGTCCAAGACCGACGACGAAGCTTCTCCTAAGCCAGTCACCGGTTCGCCGGTACTCAGTGAGGTGCTTTCGCAGTCCCTGATACCCGCTACTTTTGAGTCGCAGGCCTCTACTGAGACCCAGGTAGAGTCCGGTATGCTGCGAGATTCTCAGAGTATTGAACCCACGGATGTCTCTCCCTTGGATGGGTCTGGAGCCGCTGAGCAGGCACCGGCTTCTGAGGGTGTTTTCAGGCCTCAACATTTCTATATAGTACCAACGCCAGCTTCAAAAACAACTTCTAAGTCTAAAAAAACTGACGCATGAGCCATGTGCTCAGGCCCCTATGCCTAAAAAACAGATGATCAAAATGGCTGAAGACTTAATTACTTTGATCAGGGGTTCCAACCCCCCCAGCTAAGAGGCCTAGGCAAGACACTGATTATGAATCTTCAGATCAGGTTTCCATTTCTTCTGATTCCTCTTCTGATCAGGAATTTTCTATACCACCCTATGAGGATTCCGATGCTGAATAATCCATTCCATCTGCATCTCCTCTTGAGGATTATTCTTTTGGAGAAACCTTGCATACTTTAAGGAAACATTTTCATTGGGAGAGTCAGGATTTCTCAGAATCAAAAAAGAGGCTTAGGGATTTCTTCCTTCTTCCTCAGCATAGGCCTTTGGCTATAACTCCTGTATTAGACATTGTTGATGATGTGTTTGCGGAATCAAGCATGGCTCCTGATTCCCTAACTCCGGTTCCTAGTAAGCCAGACAGATATTGCAGGGTTCCTGACTCCCACAAATGTTTATTCAAAAATCCTGCTGCTCATCCAGAAACTATCTCACAGGGTCCCAAAGGTGTAAAGGCCTCAACAGCCAAGAATCCTACCCCCTCTGATAGAGATTCCAGGGCGCTGGATAGATGGGGAAAGAAGGTTTATACGTCTGCGACCTTGGCAATTAGGGCCTTAAACTGCCAGTTTCATATGCTTAAGTATCAACAGCATATTATGGGCTTATTGAAACAGAAAATGATGTTGATTTCTGATTGTGTGGAAAATAAAGAATTACAGGAATTATTGCATGCAGCAGAACAGGTTGGAAAGCATACTTTGCAATGTGGTTTTGATTCCTTGGAGGCCTCTTGCAGGGCCGCAGTTACTGGATCTGTGATTAGAAGGCATGCCTGGCTCAAGGAGCAAAATCTGCGTGATCGTGTTAAAGCTAAATTGTTGGATGCACCTTTACAGCATGATACTCTGGTAATAAAGCAGAAGAGATTTTAAAGAAAATGGAAGACAAAGCTAAATCTATGCAAACTGTAAAACATTTCTTACAAGTGCAGCCACCCAGATTCAGTAGACACTGGCCTACTAAAAATTGGTCCTTTCCTGTGCCCAACAGAGCCTCACCGGGCAAATCCAGGCACTCAAAAGGCTGTAGATACCAATCACAGGGTTCTTACAGGTCAAAGCAATGGGGTGCCTCTAGCTCCAAATCTGGAGGAAATAAAGCACAACCCTACAGTAAGCAGTCTAAGTGACTTCCCCCTACCATCACCAAGCACTTATCTGTTGGCATCCCCTTGGGGGGGAAATTAGCACTTCATGCTCAAAATTGGCAGTTAATAACCCAGGACAAGTGGGTATTAAACATAGTATCCTGGGGGTACAGATTTAATTTCCATACTTTGCCAATTCCAAACGGTTGGCCAGATCTGCCACAAAATCAATGGGCAGAGGCTCAGAAACAAATTACGCCCCTCATGGATATGGGGGTGATTCAGCCAGTACCAGAACAGGAAAAAGGACAAGGTTTTTATTCAAGACTGTTCCTGGTACCCAGAAAAGACGATGCCTGGCACCCAATATGGGACTTATTGATTTTGAACACATTCTTGGACATCCCAAAATTAAAAATGCTGACTTTACAACAGCTACTGCCCATGCTGGGCAAAAACGCTTGGTTAGTGACTCTAGACTTAAAAGAGGCAAACCTGCATATCCCAATAAGGGAATCGTGCAGAAGATACCTCCGCTTCAAGGCAGGTTTTATGCATTACCAATTCTCTGCACTGCCCTTTGCCTTATCTACTGCTCCCAGGGTCTTTACAAAGTGCCTGGCACCAGTAATTGCATTTTGCAGACAAAGAATCATACAAGTCTATCCTTACTTGGACGACTGTCTCATTCAAGCAGAAAACAAGGACATTCTTCTTCAACATCTGGCGTTTGTAAAAAGGCTTCTAACATGCCTAGGGTACACAATAAACGAAAAGAAATCACAACTGATACCCTCTCAAAAAATTACATTCCTGGGTGCAAACTTGAATACAACTGCCCAGATGGCTTACCTTACGCCAGACAAACAAAGGCAACTGACTATATACTTCAAACAGATGGCAACAAAAACCCAGTTATCTGCAAGACAAATTCTGCAGGCTTTGGGGTTCATGGCATCCTGCATTTTACTAATTCCATATGCAAGACTGCATATGAGGTTACTACAATGGTATCTAAAAAGTTTATGGAGTCAACATTGTCACAGTCTGGAAATAATGATTCCTCTCATTCCCTGCCTACAACAGGAGTTTCTTTGGTGGGCAGAGACATGTCACCAGAACAAGGGACGGTCTTTCACTCTACCCCCTGCCACCCAAACCCTAACTATAGATGCATCAGACTATGCTTGGGGGGCCCACCTGTCGGGGAGATGCATTCAGGGCATATGGAGCCCAAAACAAATGCATCTGCATATCAACCAAAAAGAGATGCTAGCTGTTCAGAATGCCCTGACAGCCTTCAAGGACTTACTTCATCCAGAACAACTACTGATAAAGACTGACAACACCACGGTTATGTGGTACATAAACAAGCAGGGGGGTACACATTCCTACCACCTTTGCAGACTAGCCATGGCATTGTGGAACACAGCCTTGACCTACCAAGTACATCTTCAAGCTCAATTCCTGCCAGGAAAACAAAATACGCTAGCAGACGACCTAAGCAGAAATCTTATGGACTCTCATGAGTGGAAAATGGATCCACCAGTCTTCAGCATGATAACAGAGAAATGGGGGAGCCCAGACATAGATCTATTTGCCTCTCCCCAAAATTGTCAACTGGACAAATTCTGCACAAGGACTTATCACAGACAAGAATGGAAAGTGAACGCCATATCCTTCAGTTGGAAAAACCTATCAGTCTACGCCTTTCCTCCTCTGCCTCTTCTCCCCAAGGTTTTACTAAAGGTCAGACAGGAAAAACCAAAAATGATCCTAATTGCCCCGGACTGGCCTCGCCAGCACTGGTACCCAATTCTAAGGAATATGTCTCAACTCCCTCCTTGGTACTTGCCTCAAATACCTCATCTACTGTCTCAGCAGAGCAATCAAATTCTGCACACTCAGCTTCAAACTCTGAACCTGGCAGCATGGCTGATCATGTAATTATTCAAACAACACTTCTCAGTAAATCTGTGATGGATGGCATTTTGGAAGCCAGGAGGCCTAGTACTATAAAATCTTATGCTGATAAATGGAAGAGATTCTGTGCTTGGAACCAAGCACAAGGAACGGACACAGCAAAGCCAAATATTCCTCAGATTTTACAATACTTGACTGAGATGCTTGACAAGGGCCTATCTTTTTCTTCAATAAAAATCCATGCCTCTGCCATCTTGGTTCATTACAACACGGAGCCTCCCATCTTTTCTCGTCCTCTGATAAAACAGTATCTTAGAGGGGCCAACATTTAAGGCCTCCCAGAAGATCACCAACTCCTGCATGGGACCTCAGTTTTGTGATGGAAAAACTCACCCTGCCTCCTTTTGAACCAGCAGCTACTGTGGATGTTACATTTTTATCTTGGAAAACAGCTTTCCTTTTGGCAATCACTTCAGCAAGAAGGGTTTCAGAATTACAGGCCCTCATTGCTATGGAGCCTTTTGTTACATTTTACCTGGACAGGGTGTCCCTCAGGACCATTCCTTCCTTTATGCCTAAGGTGGTATCCAGTGTAGCTCTTAACCAAACTATTTATGTGCTAACTTTTTACTCAAATCCACAGAACAAGGGGAAGTGGATTCTGCATTTCTTGGACGTACACAGACAACTAAGATTCTACTTAAACAGGACCAGATCTCTAAGAAAGTCTGAGCAACTACTGGTGGCATTTGCTGCAGGATCAGAGGGGAAGGCTATATCAATGCAGACTATTTCTAAGTGGATAAGCCACTGCATTCATTTCTGCTACTTGCATCATGGTAAACCAGTGCCCAAGGAAATCAGGTCACATTCCACCAGGGTTGCCTCTACCTCAGCAGCTTTTCTCAGAGGGGTTCCAACCAAAGACATTCTAGAAGCTGCTACTTGGAGCTCTGTGCATACTTTTAAAAAGCATTATCATTTGCCTCTCTTCTCTAAGTCCAGAGCAGGCTTTGCCACTGCAGCTCCTAATGCTATTTAGCTCCATCCTCCCATCCATAGCTTTGGGATTCTACCCAAATGTAGTGACTGCAACAGTGAAACACGAAGGACATAGTACAGTTGTGTACATTTAACATAAATGTAGATGTTCGAGTGTATTCGCTGTTGGAGTCCGGGTTACCCACCAGCCATCCCCCTTTTTTCTAGAACTTCTCTTTCCTTCACTATATTCTAAAGCCTTTGTGGTGTATATGCTTTTAGATGAAAGTAAAGTTTATGTTGCTAACAGTGCATTTATTTATATATTGCTGTTTATATATATATATATATATATATATATATATGTGTGTGTAGGTTCATACTAGGCTATCTGCCCTAGGACATTTATAAGCCTAGCCAGAGTGTGTTTGGCTTTCGCCACCCATTTTAAATTAATTTTGCTATGCCCTTTTTCGAGGTTAGTATACTGTGCCTCTGTCTAACAGTGACACAGAAGTGATACCCAGAGTAAACCTACAATCTCCCATCCACTCATCAAGATTCCTCTTGAAGAGAGTCAATGAGGGACTCTGCCTAACCTGGACTGGGATTTTATTCCAGAGTGAAGGGAGCCTCTGGGTTATGAATCTGTCCCTCCAGCATGTCTTATTTATTTCAGTGCTGAGGTTCAAGTCTCTCGAGCGCGTAGCTCGATGGAATTTGGATTTTCTGAGGTGCAGCATGTCCATTAATTCGGGGTTGGACATGGCTTTATACGTCAGGCACAGATCGCCTCTGAGCAGGCGGTATGCCACTGAGTAGAGCTGGAGTTTCTTTAACCGGGCAGCATATGGCATCTGTTTGAGCCCTTTGATCCTCTTGGTGAGGTATTTTTGGAGTCTTTCCAGTTGCTGCAGGTGTCTGATAAGGTACATCCCAAAAGGGGCATTGTACTCAATTATGGGCCTGATGAGGGATGAGTAAAGAGGCACAATGACCTCCCCTGATCTAGATGTGAATCCCTTCATGATTAGGTGGGCTATATAAAATGTTTTTCTAACCACTTTGGCCACGTGGTTGTCAAATGAGAGATTGCTATCAACTTGGGTCCCCAAGTCCCTAATTACTTCTTTTGTACTTAATGGATTACCACCTATGTGGTAATTTGTGAGCACTTTGTTTTTGTCAAAGGGGATGACTATACACTTTTTGGCATTTAGTTTGAGGCCATGGCTCTGGCACCAGTTGTCTGTTTCTATGAGGCCCTTTTGGAGGATGCTTGTGTCGGCTGGAGAGTCGATTATGGCGCCTAGATGTCCTTCAAGGATGCATCTGCAGTCATCACATATGGGTTGTCCTGCCTCAGGCAGCCCTTCGGTCGGCCGGATTCCAAAGTCTGGGTCCGGCGTCGGCTGATGTCACACTTTCCCCGACGTCAGAGCGCCTGGGGTATAAAAGCATCAGCCGACGCCATCTTCCTCCGTCTTTCTTGCCGCGTAGTGCCCGAAGCAGAAGCAGTTCGCAAGTGCCGGTCGGCCAGCTCCTGTAATTCAGCTACCGAAGACTTCAAAAAGCTAAGTACCCCATTGGGGACTCTTTCTTGCCTTAGCCGATGTCAGATAAAGTTAATAATTGTTTAACTTGTGGGAAACAAATACCTCATAAGGATTTCCACGCTTACTGCCTCCCCTGCCTAGGCCCAGACCACGACGTCTCGGCCTGTTCAGCCTGTGCTTCCTTCAACCGACGCACTCTTAGACGTCGGGCGGAGTTTGCAGAGGAATTTTTTGGGGCTAGTTTTTCGTATAAGATGCCAGTAAAAAACCGGAGACAATCAAAACGAACCAAAAATAAATCCTAAGATGCCGTCGGAGACTCCGACTTCTCATTTAGTTAAGAAATGGAAGGACAAGGACCGACACACGCGGGCCCCGGTTTCGGCTGAAACCACGGCCAGGCCTACCGCGAGTGTCTCGGTCTCGGCTGAAACCGAGTCCTTGGTTCTTCCAATTACCGAAAACGCTCAACCGACTACCTCGGTCCCGGAGGCCCCGGCTGAGTCGGTTATTGAATTTCCAACAGAAACTGGTGTCCTGGAACCTTCCGACACCATTCCTTTAGACAAATCTACACCAGCACGTGGTGCAGCCAGGCCTCCTGCATCCATGTCCAGACAAACGGCCCAGGGTTGAACCCTCTGATCTCCACTCCTCAGATGAGGCCTCTGATGGCTCTACTCTCTCGGACCACCAGGAGGAGGCTTTTTCGGCCTACGAGGATTCTGATGCAGAGGAATCTATTCCCTCGGCCTCCCCTCCTGAAGAGTTTTCCTTTGGGGAGACACTACACACCATGAGAGAGCATTTCCAATGGCAGGGCCAGGAATTCTCTGATTCCAGGAAAAGATTAAGGACCTTTTTACATTTGCCTCAGCATAGACCTTTAGCTATTCCTCCTGTTTTGAATGTCATTGATGATGTGTACTCTGACTCTAGCACAACCCCTGATTCTCTCCCTCCGGCTCCTGCCAAACCCGATAGGTACTACAGGGTCCCGGACTCGCATCTTTACCGTTACAAGGCCCGCTCTGCTGATCCAGAAACTATTTCCCAGGGCCCTAAAGGGGTTGCAGCTTCCACTGCTAAAAATCCTCTCCCCTCTGAAAGGGAGTCCAGAGCTTTAGAGAGATGGGGTAAAAAAGTGTATACTTCTGCTACTCTTTCTATGAGGGCATTAAATTGTCAATTTCATATGATACAGTACCAGGAGTATTTGTTAGATGAATTGCATAAAAAACTGTCTTCACCTGACCCCCTAGACCACAAGTCACTGCAGGATCTGGTACATAACTCACAACAGGTTAGCAACCATTTCTTGCAATGTGGTTATGATGCATTGAAAGCTTCATATAGGTCAGCTATGACTGGCGCAGTCATACGTAGGCATGCTTGGCTGAAGGAACAATCTCTGCCAGACCATGTTAAAGCAAAGCTGCTGGATGCTCCTCTGGAAAAGCAAAAGTTATTTGGCTCCACGGCTCAGGAGGTCCTAAAGAAATTTGAAGAAAAGGCAAAATCCGTACAAACAGTCAAAGATTTTCTCCAAGTACAACCACTAAGATTCAGCAGGAATTGACCTTCCAAGAATTGGTCCTTTCCAGACACAGAGAGGTTTCAGAGAGGCAAGAACAGGCATGCCAGAGGTAGCGGGCAAGCTAGAGGCTCCTACAGAGGACGTCAGTGGCAGCCTCCCAACCAGAGAGGTAATGCAGGACCTTCAACTGCTGCACAAGGACAGGCTCAATGACTTTACTTTGACACCGCCAACCAGGGCTCAATTGGAAGCACCTTTGGGCGGAAAGCTTTCTTTATTCTCAGAAAATTGGCACAGTATTACAAGGGACAAATGGACACTACAAATAATAGACAAAGGATACAGGTTTCATTTCCACACACTACCAAAAAGAAAGGGCATGCCAGACCTGCCACCGAATCAAAGGGCAGAGGCTTTGAAACAAATTTCCAGCTTAATACAAATGAAAGCTATAGAAAAGGTTCCTCTCTCAGAACAAGGCCAAGGATTTTATTCCAGGCTATTCCTTGTTCCAAGAAAAGAAAAACAATGGAGGCCTATTCTCGACTTGTCCGCACTGAATACTTATCTCATTGTGCCAAAGTTCAAAATGCTGACTCTACAGCAGCTCCTTCCCATGCTGGGCAAGGGGTCTTGGCTGGTAACTCTAGACCTCAAGGAGGCATACCTGCATGTCCCTATCAGACAAAGTTGCAGAAGACACCTCAGATTTCTTGCAGGGTCAGAGCATTATCAATTCTCAGCATTGCCCTTTGGCTTATCTACTGCCCAGAGTATTCACGAAATGCCTGGCATCAGTAATTGCACACTGCAGACTTCAGGGGATTCAAATATACCCATATCTGGACGACTGCCTTATACAAGCGGACAGCCAGCAAACTTTGGTAAAACACTTGAATTATGCCATCCACCTACTTCAGGCCTTGGGATATACAGTCAACATTCACAAATCAAGACTTGTTCCATCCCAAAGAATAACCTTCCTGGGTGCAGATCTAGATACAACTACCCAAATGGCCTTCCTCACAGAAGAAAAACAAAGCCAACTACCAGATTACTTCAAAAATCTGACAAGACAAACCCAGCTGACTGCAAGGAAAATCCTGCAGGCCCTGGGTTACATGGCTTCTTGCATCCTTCTGATTACGCAAGCAAGACTACATATGAGGAAACTACAATGGTACCCAAGGAGTTTATGGACTCAGCACAGTCACAGCCTGGAAACCTTGATACCACTCATTCCATGCCTTCAAAAGGAATTTCTGTGGTGGGCTCAAGCAAGCCAGTCAAACAGGGGTCTGCCTTTCAGCAAACCCATAGCCAGCCAAGCCATTACAACAGACGCTTCAGACCACGGATGGGGAGCGCACATGGAGGGCAGATGCATTCAAGGTCTATGGTCACAAAAAGAGCTACGCATGCACATAAACCAAAAGGAAATGCTGGTAGTGATACATGCAGTCGAAGCCTTCAAACCCTTTCTGCATCATGGCCATCTGCTTATAAAGACAGACAACACCACGGTTATGTGGTACATAAACAAGCAAGGAGGCACCCATTCCTATCCTCTTTGCAGGCTGGCAATGAATCTATGGGAACTTTCCTTGAAACTCAATATACAGCTACAATCCCAGTTTGTGCCAGGGAAAGACAATATACTGGCGGACAGCTTAAGCAGAAATATCATGGATGCACACGAATGGATGCTGCACCCAGACATCTTTCTACAGATAACACAATCATGGGGGAGGCCGGACTTAGATCTTTTTGCCTCCCCCCACAATCATCAACTGAAGAAATTCTGCTCAAGGACATACCACCCACAAGCATGGAAAGTGGACGCCCTCTCTTTCAGCTGGAGAACTCTTAACAGTGTATGCATTTCCACCTCTCCCATTAATGACCAAGGTTTTACTGAAGATCAGGACAGAGCAGCCAAAAGTGATTCTGATAGCTCCGGACTGGCCAAGACAGCACTGGTACCCACTCTTAAAGAGCATGTCACGCACAAAACCATGGCCTCTTCCTCTATGGCCACTTCTACTGACGCAGCACATTTACAAAACTCTGCATTCCAACCTGAAAACCTTGCAACTAACAGCCTGGAAAATACCTTGACTCCTCCTCAGGACAAGCTATCCCAGAGAGTGAAAGATATTATTATGGAAGCTCGCCGGCCTTCCACAAGAAAGGTATATTCAGCAAAATGGAAAAGATTTCATATTTGGAACACCACAAAGGGCCTAGATGTGACAGTGATGAACATGGCACATATCCTGGAATACTTGGCAGAAATGTTCCACAATGGTCTGTCTTACTCTTCCATTAAAATTCATGCTTCAGCAATTTCAGCAGAGTACAATACTGATCCACCTGTCTTCTCTCATCCTCTCCTAAGACAGTTTCTAAGAGGAATCAAAAACATCAATCCTCCAAGGAAACCACCTCTACCTACTTGGGACCTTAACTTCGTGTTGGAAAAACTAACACTGCCTCCCTTTGAACCAGCAGCATCTGCAGAACTACAGTTCCTGTCTTGGAAGACTGCTTTCCTTCTGGCGATAACCTCAGCAAGAAGAGTATCTGAGTTACAGGCCCTTATGGCAGTACAGCCATTTCTTATTTTTCATCAGGACAGAGTTTCATTGAGAACCAATCCTACATTTATGCCAAAGGTGGTATCCAGGGTTTCATTAAATCAAGCTATTCACTTGCCTACCTTCTTTCCAAATCCACAAAACAAAGGGGAGAAACTTCTGCACACCCTGGACATACACAGACAGTTGCGCTACTACTTGGACAGAACTAAAGGTTACAGAAAAACTGACCAGCTGTTGGTAGCTTATGCTGCTGGTGTACAAGGAAAAGCAATTTCCAAACAGACAATTTCAAAATGGATAGGGAATTGCATTCATTTTTGTTACTCCTTTCATGGAAAAACTGTGCCAGCTAACATTAGACCTCATTCCACGAGAGCCACAGCCACCTCCACAGCCTTCTTAAGAGGGGTGGCTACCAAGGACATTTTAGAAGCTGCTACATGGAGTTCCATGCATACATTTGCCAAGCATTACAATTTACCTTTATATTCCAGATCCAGAGCAGGCTTTGCTCACGCAGTCCTGCAGGGCATTTTAGCTACACCATCCTTTACATAGTTCCTCCACCCCAGATTGGCTATGGTATTCTACCCATATGTGATGACTGCAGATGCATCCTTGAAGGACATAGTACAGTTTTGTACCTACCATAAATGTAGATGTCCGATAGGTATGCATCTGCAGTCAGGTTTACCCTCCTCCTTCCCTCTGTGGTATTATCTCATTGTGCCAAAGTTCAAAATGCTGACTCTACAGCAACTCCTTCCCATGCTGGGCAAGGGGTCTTGGCTGGTAACTCTAGACCTCAAGGAGGCATACCTGCATGTCCCTATCAGACAAAGTTGCAGAAGACACCTCAGATTTCTTGCAGGGTCAGAGCATTATCAATTCTCAGCATTGCCCTTTGGCTTATCTACTGCCCAGAGTATTCACGAAATGCCTGGCATCAGTAATTGCACACTGCAGACTTCAGGGATTCAAATATACCCATATCTGGACGACTGCCTTATACAAGCGGACAGCCAGCAAACTTTGGTAAAACACTTGAATTATGCCATCCACCTACTTCAGGCCTTGGATTATACAGTCAACATTCACAAATCAAGACTTGTTCCATCCCAAAGAATAACCTTCTGGGTGCAGATCTACATACAACCACCCAAATGGCCTTCCTCACAGAAGAAAAATAGCCAACTACTAGATTACTTCAAAAATCTGACAAGACAAACCCAGCTGACTGCAAGGAAAATCCTGCAGGCCCTGGGTTACATGGCTTCTTGCATCCTTCTGATTCCAAAGCAAGACTACATATGAGGAAACTACAATGGTACCTAAGGAGTTTATGGACTCAGCACAGTCACAGCCTGGAAACCTTGATACCACTCATTCCATGCCTTCAAAAGGAATTTCTGTGGTGGGCTCAAGCAAGCCAGTCAAACAGGGTCTGCCTTTCAGCAAACCAATAGCCAGCCAACCATTACAACAGGCGCTTCAGACCACGGATGGGGAGCGCACATGGAGGGCAGATGCATTCAAGGTCTATGGTCACAAAAAGAGCTACGCATGCACATAAACCAAAAGGAAATGCTGGTAGTGATACATGCAGTCAAGCCTTCAAACCCTTTCTGCATCAAGGCCATCTGCTTATAAGACAGACAACACCACGTTATGTGGTACATAAACAAGCAAGGAGGCACCCATTCCTATCCTCTTTGCAGGCTGGCAATGAATCTATGGGAACTTTCCTTGAAACTCAATATACAGCTACAATCCCAGTTTGTGCCAGGAAAGACAATATACTGGCGGACAGCTTAAGCAGAAATATCATGGATGCACACGAATGGATGCTGCACCCAGACATCTTTCTACAGATAACACAATCATGGGGAGGCCGACTTAGATCTTTTGCCTCCCCCCACAATCATCAACTGAAGAAATTCTGCTCAAGGACATACCACCCACAAGCATGGAAAGTGGACGCCCTCTCTTTCAGCTGGAGAACTCTTAACAGTGTATGCATTTCCACCTCTCCCATTAATGACCAAGGTTTTACTGAAGATCAGGACAGAGCAGCCAAAAGTGATTCTGATAGCTCCGGACTGGCCAAGACAGCACTGGTACGCACTCTTAAAGAGCATGTCACGACAAAACCATGGCCTCTTCCTCTATGGCCACTTCTACTGAGCAGCACATTAACAAAACTCTGCATTCCAACCTGAAAACCTTGCAACTAACAGCCTGGAAAATACCTTGACTCCTCCTCAGGACAAGCTATCCCAGAGAGTGAAAGATATTATTATGGAAGCTCGCCCCCCTTCGACAAGAAAGCCATATTCAGCAAAATGGAAAAGATTTCATATTTGGAACACCACAAAGGGCCTAGATGTGACAGTGATGAACATGGCACATATCCTGGAATACTTGGCAGAAATGTTCCACAATGGTCTGTCTTACTCTTCCATTAAAATTCATGCTTCAGCAATTTCAGCAGAGTACAATACTGATCCACCTGTCTTCTCTCATCCTCTCCTAAGACAGTTTCTAAGAGGAATCAAAACATCAATCCTCCAAGGAAACCACCTCTACCTACTTGGGACCTTAACTCGTGTTGGAAAACTAACACTGCCTCCCTTTGAACCAGCAGCATCTGCAGAACTACAGTTCCTGTCTTGAAGACTGCTTTCCTTCTGTGCATAACCTCAGCAAGAAGAGTATCTGAGTTACAGGCCCTTATGGCAGTACAGCCATTTCTTATTTTTCATCAGGACAGAGTTTCATTGAGAACCAATCCTACATTTATGCCAAAGGTGGTATCCCGGGTTTCATTAAATCAAGCTATTCACTTGCCTACCTTCTTTCCAAATCCACAAAACAAAGGGGAGAAACTTCTGCACACCCTGGACATACACAGACAGTTGCGCTACTACTTGGACAGAACTAAAGGTTACAGAAAAACTGACCAGCTGTTGGTAGCTTATGCTGCTGGTGTACAAGGAAAAGCAATTTCCAAACAGACAATTTCAAAATGGATAGGAATTGCATTCATTTTGTTACTCCTTTCATGGAAAAACTGTCCCCGCTAACATTAGACCTCAATCCAGGAGAGCCACAGCCACCTCCACAGCCTTCTTAAGAGGGGTGGCTACCAAGGACATTTTAGAAGCTGCTACATGGAGTTCCATGCATACATTTGCCAAGCATTACAATTTACCTTTATATTCCAGATCCAGAGCAGGCTTTGCTACGGCAGTCCTGCAGGGCATTTTAGCTACACCATCCTTACATAGTTCCTCCACCCCAGATTGGCTATGGTATTCTACCCATATGTGATGACTGCAGATGCATCCTTGAAGGACATAGTACAGTTTTGTACCTACCATAAATGTAGATGTCCGATAGGTATGCATCTGCAGTCAGGTTTACCTCCTCCTTCCCTCTGTGGTATTTCTTGGGTACTTACCCTCTTATAGCTAGCTGGGGTGATCTATTATGGTGTATTTGTTTTTATATTATTGTGCATGTTTGGATTTTTAAATGCATCTCTCCAAATTTAGCCTTCCTTAGAGGGCACCTGGCATCTGGGGCAAGAAAAACTGCGGAAGATGGCGTCGGCTGATGCTTTTATACCCCAGGCGCTCTGACGTCGGGGAAAGTGCGACATCAGCCGACGCCGGACCCAGACTTTGGAATCCGGCCGACTGAAGGGCTGCCTGAGGCAGGACAACCCATATGTGATGACTGCAGATGCATACCTATCGGACATCTACATTTATGGTAGGTACAAAACTGTACTTTTGCAGTCATCTGCAAACTTGGTCAGCCACAGTCCTTCCGTGTTGGCCTGTACCTCTGAGAAATATATACCAAACAAGAGAGGTCCCAGGACTGAGCCTTGTGGGATGCCACTTGTAACTGGTTTGGAGTCTGACATGGCTCCAGCAATTCTAACCATGTGGGTTCTGTCCTTGAGCCAGTTTGCAACCCATCTAGTGACATTGGGGTTTATATTTAAGCTGGTGAGCTTATCTATAATACCCGAGTGAGGTATTGTATCGAAGGCTTTTGCGAGGTCCAGGTAGGCTATGTGGACCACCTTCCCCTCGTCAATGGCCTTGGTGACTGTTTCAAAGAAATCGACCAGGTTTAAAAGGCAGGATCTGCCCTTAACAAAGCCAAACTGGGTAGGATCCAATGTCTGTAGGTCCCCAATATCTTTATTTATAAGGTCCATGATGATCCTTTCCATAGCTTTGCAGACCAAGCTAGTCAGGCTTGTGGGGCGATAGTTTCCAGAATCCATTGAGGCACCACTTTTGTGGAGAGGGACCACTGTTGCTCGCCACTTTGGGTACATATCCTGTAGTAAGGCTGAGATTGAGCAGTAGTTTTATGTTTGGGTTTAGCTCTTCTTGGAGTTCATGTAGGCGAGGACACGCCTGGTCTCATTGATGCTGTGTTTGCTTTGGAAGTTTAACTGAGCATCTGAGATGTCAGGGGCAGACTCTGCTGGAATAGATACTGGATGCCTTGAAACTCAATATACAGCTACAATCCCAGTTTGTGCCAGGGAAAGACAATATACTGGCGGACAGCTTAAGCAGAAATATCATGGATGCACACGAATGGATGCTGCACCCAGACATCTTTCTACAGATAACACAATCATGGGGGAGGCCGGACTTAGATCTTTTTGCCTCCCCCCCACAATCATCAACTGAAGAAATTCTGCTCAAGGACATACCACCCACAAGCATGGAAAGTGGACTCTCTTTCAGCTGGAGAACTCTTAACAGTGTATGCATTTCCACCTCTCCCATTAATGACCAAGGTTTTACTGAAGATCAGGACAGAGCAGCCAAAAGTGATTCTGATAGCTCCGGACTGGCCAAGACAGCACTGGTACCCACTCTTAAAGAGCATGTCACGCACAAAACCATGGCCTCTTCCTCTATGGCCACTTCTACTGACGCAGCACATTTACAAAACTCTGCATTCCAACCTGAAAACCTTGCAACTAACAGCCTGGAAAATACCTTGACTCCTCCTCAGGACAAGCTATCCCAGAGAGTGAAAGATATTATTATGGAAGTCACGGCCTTCCACAAGAAAGGTATATTCAGCAAAATGGAAAAGATTTCATATTTGGAACACCACAAAGGCCCTAGATGTGACAGTGATGAACATGGCACATATCCTGGAATACTTGGCAGAAATGTTCCACAATGGTCTGTCTTACTCTTCCATTAAAATTCATGCTTCAGCAATTTCAGCAGAGTACAATACTGATCCACCTGTCTTCTCTCATCCTCTCCTAAGACAGTTTCTAAGAGGAATCAAAAACATCAATCCTCCAAGGAAACCACCTCTACCTACTTGGGACCTTAACTTCGTGTTGGAAAACTAACACTGCCTCCCTTTGAACCAGCAGCATCTGCAGAACTACAGTTCCTGTCTTGAAGACTGCTTTCCTTCTGGCATGATAACCTCAGCAAGAAGAGTATCTGAGTTACAGGCCCTTATGGCAGTACAGCCATTTCTTATTTTTCATCAGGACAGAGTTTCATTGAGAACCAATCCTACATTTATGCCAAAGGTGGTATCCCGGTTTCATTAAATCAAGCTATTCACTTGCCTACCTTCTTTCCAAATCCACAAAACAAAGGGGAGAAACTTCTGCACACCCTGGACATACACAGACAGTTGCGCTACTACTTGGACAGAACTAAAGGTTACAGAAAAACTGACCAGCTGTTGGTAGCTTATGCTGCTGGTGTACAAGGAAAAGCAATTTCCAAACAGACAATTTCAAAATGGATAGGAATTGCATTCATTTTTGTTACTCCTTTCATGGAAAAACTGTGCCAGCTAACATTAGACCTCATTCCACGAGAGCCACAGCCACCTCCACAGCCTTCTTAAGAGGGGTGGCTACCAAGGACATTTTAGAAGCTGCTACATGGAGTTCCATGCATACATTTGCCAAGCATTACAATTTACCTTTATATTCCAGATCCAGAGCAGGCTTTTACGCAGTCCTGCAGGGCATTTTAGCTACACCATCCTTACATAGTTCCTCAACCAGCAGATTGGCTATGGTATTCTACCCATATGTGATGACTGCAGATGCATCCTTGAAGGACATAGTACAGTTTTGTACCTACCATAAATGTAGATGTCCGATAGGTATGCATCTGCAGTCAGGTTTACCCTCCCTCCTTCCCCTCTGTGGTATTACTTGGGTACTTACCCCTCTAATAGCTAGCTGGGGGGATCTGTTATGGTGTATTTGTTTTATATTATTATGCATGTTTGGATTTTTAAATGCATCTCTCCAAATTTAGCTTCCTTAGAGAGCACCTGGCATCTGGGGCAAGAAAATCCATGGAAGATGGCGCTGCCGATGCTTTTATACCCCAGGCTCTGACGCCGGGGAAAATGCGACATCAGCCGACGTCGGACCCAGACTTTGGAATCCGGCCGACCGAAGGGCTGCCTGAGGCAGGACAACCCATATGTGATGACTGCAGATGCATACCTATCGGACATCTACATTTATGGTAGGTACAAAACTGTACTTTGCAGTCATCTGCAAACTTGGTCAGCCACAGTCCTTCCGTGTTGGCCTGTACCTCTGAGAAATATATACCAAACAAGAGAGGTCCCAGGACTGAGCCTTGTGGGATGCCACTTGTAACTGGTTTGGAGTCTGACATGGCTCCAGCAATTTAACCATGTGGGTTCTGTCCTTGAGCCAGTTTGCAACCCATCTAGTGACATTGGGGTTTATATTTAAGCTGGTGAGCTTATCTATAATACCCGAGTGAGGTATTGTATCAAGGCTTTTGCAGGTCCAGGTAGGCTAAGTGGACCACCTTCCCCTCACAATGGCCTTGGTGACTGTTTCAAAGAAATCGACCAGGTTTAAAAGGCAGGATCTGCCCTTAACAAAGCCAAACTGGGTAGGATCCAATGTCTGTAGGTCCCCAATATCTTTATTTATAAGGTCCATGATGATCCTTTCCATAGCTTTGCAGACCAAGCTAGTCAGGCTTGTGGGGCGATAGTTTCCAGAATCCATTGAGGCACCACTTTTGTGGAGAGGGACCACTGTTGCTGTACGCCACTCTTTGGGTACATATCCTGTAGTAAGGCTGAGATTGAGCAGTAGTTTTATGTTTGGGTTTAGCTCTTCTTGGAGTTCATGTAGGACGCAGCCCGGGACACCGCCTGGTCTCATTGATGCTGTGTTTTTTGCTTTGGAGAGGGCGGCTCTTAACTGAGCATCTGAGATGTCAGGGGGGGCAGCACTCTGCTGGAATAGATATTTGCCCTTTTGGTGGGGAGGGGGGGAGAAGTTTGCGCTGAACCTGTCAGCTAGGATGTTGGCAATGTCTGTGGGTTCGGTGTATTTTTTATATAATTTTTTTTTTTTTTTTTGCTCCCTATTTGGGGGGCACCTGACATCTGGGGCAAGAAAAACTGAAGAAAATGGCGTCGGCTGCATGTTTTATACTCCTGATGACCAGACGTCATGGAAGAAGAGACAGCAACCGATGCAGGACCCAAGACTTTAATATTCAGGCCGACTGAAGGCAACCTGCCAGCAGATTACCCAAATGTAATGACTGCAACAGTGAATACACTCGAACATCTACATATATGGTAAGTGTACACAACTGTACTTTCTCACTAGTGACTCTAGATTACCACCTTCTAGAATTAAGTATTGTCTACTGACATCACCGATGTCAGTCCTTTGCATAGTTACTGTTGGTTTTGTCTTTTGTGGCATCAAATAATATTGCAAACTGGTGGCAGCATGTCAACAGAGCACAGGACTGGCTAGCTCTAGATAAGCACAAATACCATCAAGGCAGAATGTTTTGTGTGTGTTTTTTTTTTTTTGCCATTGACCGGCATATGCTTTCAAGCTGGTGTCCGTAAGCTTACCAGTACTTCCTTTTAAGTGGTTGCATGGTGGTGGTCTTGTCAGAGTAGTCTGACAGTCTTGGGAATATCGAAAAAAGCAGCAAATCTGACCCTTAAAGGTGTCTCCAGAAACAGGAACAAACAATGTAGTACAAACTGGAAGGCACCACCACGTAAAAAGATGATTCTTTATTAAAACAAATGAATGAGCGTGCATCCACAAAGGCACGCTTCTTCAGATTCAATAAAATAGAGGAAAAGCTTTCATTATATCTAAAAAACAATAATTAACCATAACTCAGTTAACCAATTACATTCAATTTCCAATTAATCAATTAGGTAATAGCAGGGTGTAACTGAACATCTCTTCACAGTGAAATTGCTTTAGAAGCCCACAAATTCAAGTAGTATAATACATGTCAATAGAAAACCTGTAAACCATCGTCAACAGGCTTAAAAGTATATTTGTTCACAGTATATATTTATAAGGAGTATAATTTACAAAGTGTGTATTGACATATTTTATATGTCTAGTGTTATACAGATAATAATAAAATCATCAAATACATCCTTAAACAACCACTGTCAAGATTTTCCTTAAGAACCTGTGTTAAAGTACAAGTCATGTCATTCATATCATTCTCCTATAGAGGGCCCACACCGTAGTTGTGCATATGAATATAAATTTGATGAATATTCTGCATATGGCTTTGTTCAATAGGTAAATGATTTACTTGAAATGTATTCTAACCTTATTTATGATAATAGTATATATAAAGCATTATATATAAGGCCAATGTTAACCTAAATAAAATACTTGTGAAACAATTTTAGATTATGACTTAAATATAAAATGCAATAATAATCATATTTCATGTCATGTAAATGAAATAAAACCTTATAAAATATGCAAAATATGAAAAATACAAAAAACTTTTACATCTTGACTAAAACATTGATAGATTTATTAATTAATTATATATTATATATCAAAAAACCAAAGAATCTTATTATGGTTGTAATTATCAGTTCTAAATTCACGTACCAATATCAAAAAGTTTATTACCGATCAAAAATGTATATATAATAAATAAAACTAAGTAACAATTAGCTACTGAATCATCCTAGACTAAGAGTGAATTTTCATTTATGTCTATCCATACCAAATTTATATGATGATGGACATATGTCAAAGTAAAAAAGTAAAAAAAGTAAAAAAATTGTTATATAAATTGTGCATCTAATCCTAATAACTGTTCATAACTCTATTGACTGCATGCAGCACGTCAAGACACAAAGAAAAATAAGGAAGGAAACTGAAAAACACAAAAAAGGTGTGGATAAAGGTGGGGGTAAGGGTGATAAAGGCAAATGACAAGAGAAAAAAGAGAGAAAAAATCTGAGAGAATCTCAATTCATGATTATAACCTTATGTTATTGACAATGTATATACATATTTTACTCCTGAGACTAAAAATGTAACTTTCTGTGAGTATTAATATCTTCGTTTCTTTAAATGTGATCTGATACTCACATATGCATTAAGTCCTGGATGACTTTGTGCTCTAAATTTAAATATCCATTCTAATTCTAAATTCTCAAGGTCATTAAAGTTATCACCTTTCCTAATATTTAATTCTTTTTTCTGTATGACTCTAAACAAGAATTTGTGTTCAGGATGATCTATAATGTGTTTAGATAGTGCATTCTTGTTATCTGCTTTTTTAATAGCATATGTGTGTTCTTGTATTCTATCCCTGAGTCTTCTTGTGGTCATGCCTATGTAAAATGCTGGGCATGACTCACAAGTGGCCAGCATGTCAACAGAGCACAGGACTGGCTAGCTCTAGATAAGCACAAATACCATCAAGGCAGAATGTTTTGTGTGTGTTTTTTTTTTTTGCCATTGACCGGCATATGCTTTCAAGCTGGTGTCCGTAAGCTTACCAGTACTTCCTTTTAAGTGGTTGCATGGTGGTGGTCTTGTCAGAGTAGTCTGACAGTCTTGGGAATATGTCTTAAAAGTTGCTTATTTAAACATATTGACTGCCCATTTAAGTAACTCATTTATCCCTTGATTTTACTTTCATGCACATGTGACAATTTGTATACGTTTATACATTTTTATCTTCAAGCAGCCTTTTTGGTCTTTCCAGCAAGCCATAAACACACGTGTGTGTGTGTATACACTTATAGATAAGTGTTTGGAAAAATATTAATGATATAAATAACCAGTGACTCTCTAGCACCTGAATCTGGAGGACAGCCCTGGTGAGGTTCTGTGATTTTCATAGGCTGACATGTTGCAGTTGAGAACCATTCTTACCAAACTTGAATGTCTTAAACGTGGACGCTGCCATGGCCACATACTTTCACTGTTCTAGTCCCATCCCCTTGTTCTTTCTGGTATTATTCTGCTACCTGGCCTTCATGTAATTGGTACTGTTAGTTGTTCAGATGTTTTGCACACTGGCATATGGTGTTGGAAGATTATAAGACTATGTCCTCACACCTAGCATATGAATTTGTCAGTTCTGTACTGCAGTGTCCTTAATTTCTATAATTTATTAGACACGTATGCAGTACTCTGTTTGCCAAACCTTGTGGTACTTTACGCGAGTGTTAAAAACTGTGAAACATTTGACAGCAAATGTATGTGTGTGTGTGTGTGTGTGTGTGTGTGTGTGTGTGTTGATAGTGGGAATTTTACATATTTTCCCAGTACCGTGACCATGTTTCTTACACTCAGCAAATGTCACATTAACACCTTAGTTTATATCATTTGTTGGACTAGTGGACTTACCTGCTTACTGATAGGTGACCTGCACAAAGGTGGACCCAGAATTACTGGGTATTGATAGATGACCTGCACATAGGTGGATCAGAATTACTGGTTACTGATGATCAGCACGAAGGTGGAACCAAAATTACTATGTGATAGATTTGCATGCTTTTTCTGGTTAAAAACTGTCATGTAAATAAAAATTTGAATGTCATCCTCTCTGTTTTCACCGTAGATCCTCCTCGATTCATCAAAGTTCCTTCAGACCAAATTGGTGTCTCTGGTGGTGTGGCTTCGTTTGTGTGTCAGGCAACAGGGGAGCCCAAACCACGTGTTTCCTGGAATAAGAAGGGCAAAAGAGTGAATTCACAGAGGTTTGAGGTAAGAAACTGATTACCTTCTCACTAAACAGACAAGCTTTTAGTGGTATGGTTTTATTCCCGTTTGTTTTTGTAGTAATCTGTAGGCAGTGCAACATGTTACTGACATTATACCTTTTACTGAGGGGAAAAAAGTAGTTGAGACTTAGTTTTAATTTGGCGATCTCTAAACTTAAGTAAATCCCAAATAAAAGCGAGTGAAACTTTTAAATGTGCAATGAAGCATTTATCAGAACTGGACATTATTGCCACTTCCTGAAGTTTCATGTATAGATTATCAGTGCCTAGCAGAATCTGAGATTAAGCATATTCTTTATAAAGTCCCATTGCCAAATACTTAGTCTAGTTTCTTTTTATGCAAGTGGCACATTGAATCCCACTGAGCTTACATGATCCTGCTTCTTGGTGCCAGTCATTATTTTTATCACTTCAGGCATTAATAACTTGTGCCATATTTTACAGAAGTCTTCACTTAAGTTAATCCATTTCCCCACTGTAGTGCAGTCTGGAAGTTGGTATATTTAATAAGGGAGGTGTAGAGGGTACTGCCCCCTGGGTGGAGGTGTGGGGGAAAAGGCCCCACGTGCGTGGTTTTGATTTGCTTCGGTTTGGTTATTTAGTGGTGTTGGCCAAGTGGTTACTTTCCCAGAATAAAATTCCAGTGATCCAAGAGTTTGTGCAAGTAAGTTTTAGGCAAAGTTGTCCTGGTTTTTAGAAGTTCGGTGAAGTGGGTTTTTGATAATAATGGGTAGACCCATGTATACATGCATATACATGTGTGTGTGTGTGTGTGTGTGTGTGTGTTTGTGTATATAGATAGAGGAGTAAACACAGAAATATGTGCATGCATGGGTGGCCCGTTCACTCCTCATGAGCAAGAGCCAGTCATAAGAGATTGATGTCAAGCAGCCATTAGGTTCATTACCTGCCCTAACCTTCTATCCCAGTTGTAGCCTAACACACAGGCTGACCCATGTAACTGGGTCAGTGAAAAATTAGCAACTCAGTTCCACCTTCAGGACCAGTTTTTCCAGTGCTGACTTGTCCAGGTCACGAGAGGACTGTGCACCACAGAGACCACTTACATATATACCTGCTAAGCATTCATATGTTATCTTTGCAAAGGAAACACCTGTAAAATGCTTAACTGTGTAGTAAAATACCGCAGTAATTTTCAGAAGGCATATAAATAAAATTTGACCAACAAGAAATATATCAATAAATGTGTGCATACTTTTTGATGGTGCTGTTACCAGTAAGCAGCTTTAATATTTAATTGAATCTTTATCCTCTCCTGGTTCCAAAAAAATCTGTGTAGCTTGGTTTTGTTTGTTGTTTCTCATTTTCAGCAAGCATCTTCACCAGTAAATGGTGATTTCTTAGTGCTGTGTTTGTTTGCTTTATCTTGGTGATAGAGGGAAGGCATCAAAGCAGTTAATTCTTTCAGAAATGCACTAGTAGTGTATACAATTATTCCCTTTGTCATATAGGTTACAACTGAGGAAACAAAGGAAGAGCATTGCCGTCAGAATGTCAGTTTGCTGAGGTTGCCAGATGTTGTCGCAGTGTTTCAAGTGTCTTGGGTGATTGTGGAGTGCCACCCTCCTTATTTCACAGGCCTCATCACTGTGTTAAGCCATGGGGGAATTAATAGTGCATTTTCCAGTGTGAAGGATGCAAGGAGCAGTGCATAATTTATCACATCGACAAGGTGATGTTTAAGACATTATCCTCTACTCTCCCTCAGCACGACCCAAATACACAAAAGTAGAGATAATACGTAACTAAAACACACACACACACACACACACACACACACACACACACACACACACACACACACACAAAAAACCATTTCAGAAATGAAAAGTTGTGAAAAGCAATGACTCCTTTCACTAAAATACTAGACAAGACTGTATCTTTGGTTTAGAGATACCAAACAGCTGCACTACAAAACAGATTTTTTTTTATTTAATGAGTTGAGGGAATAAAGATTTGGCACCTGGTCACTGAATGCTAGCAGAAAGATTTTGTCATTTGTTCACTTAACTTATCCAGGGGACTTTCTGCTTCTCTTGGGATCCAAACAGACACCACTGCAGCCATGGCAACCTCTTGTTCAGACTGAACTTCATTATCCCTCAAGGATCTCTGCAGGTTTTCTACATGATCATCATGCATAGGTACATGGATTCATTATACATTACCTTGTGTAGTGTAGCTGCTTCGCAGATGATGTTTTTGATTGCTAAGCGCTGAATTTCCTAGCACAGGGTTGACTTCTCACAAATATAGATTACTCATTAAGACTAGAGTCATCTGACTGTCACCACTGCCTAAAAGTATCTATCCTTGAAATAAAGGGAATTGTATTTGTAAATCTTATTTGTTCATTAATAATCAAGTGTGATCATTTTACTGGGATGCTTATGCCTCCAGGGTGGGGGCAACTTGTAATTATGTCTATATCATAGAATGAAGTCTGATGATGCTATGTCATTGCTCTTTTGGTGGGGAAAAAATTAAACATGCTTGTCAGTTGTGTCCATCAGTTGTACTGGAACAGTGAGTGAGGCATCATTACTAAGAATGTTTCATGGATCATTTTTTCCCATAGAGTCTACAAAAACTTGTGAATCAGGCCAAATATCAAGTGTACATCTGCTTTTTCAATACAATGCCAAGTACTGACCTCCTGTTCCTATAGAGGATTAGAAAGTCCTCCCCCTTTCTGCCTCTACACTTCATTTTTGTTCTTAAACTCAAGCTCTTAGTGGGCAAAAGTGTAACACTTAGGTTCATAGGTTCATACTAGGCTATCTGCCCAAGGGCATTTATAAGCCTAGCCCATAGTTATGTGGCTTTCGCCACCCCTTTAGTTTGAATAAAAACTATGCCTATCATTTTGCTGTGCCTCTGTCAAGCAGTGACACTGAAGTAATCCCTGGGGTATATCTGCAATCTCCCATCCATTGGTCAAGATTCCTCTTGAACAAGGCCAGAGAGGTGCTCTGCCTCACATGTACCGGGATTTTGTTCCACAGCATAGGGAGTCTCTGGGTGATGAATCTGTCCCTCCAGCACGTTCTATTTATAACCGTGTCAAGGTTTAAGTCTCCCGCCCTTGTGGTTCTGAGGGATCTAGATTTTTGAGGTGAAGCATATTCATCAAATCTGGGTTTGACATGGCCTTATATGTCAGGCACAGGTCACCTCTGAGCAAGCGGTATGAGACTGAATAGAGCTGGAGTTCTTTCAGTCGGGCAGCATAAGACATATTTTGAGACCCTTTATCCTTTTGGTGAGGAACTTTTGGGGCCTTTCAAGCTGCAGCAGGTGTCTGGTCAGATACATTCGAACGGGCATTGTACTCAATCATAGGTCTAATGAGTGATGAGTACAGGGGACTATGACCTCCTTGATCTAGATGTGAATCCCTTCATGATCAGGTGGGTGATATAGAAGGTTTTCCTAACTACTTTAGCAACATGAGTGTCAAACGAAAGGCTACTGTCAACCTGGGTCCCCAGATCTCTGATGACTTTTCTGTGCTCAGTGGATTGCCACCTATATGGTAGCTAGGGGTAACCTTGTTTTTCCCAAGGGTATGACTATGCATTTTTGGCGTTTAACTTCAGGCCATGGCTCTGGCACCAGTTATCCGTTTCTGTGAGGCCCTTCTGGAGGATATCTGTGTCAGATGTGTTTTCGACTATGGCGCCCAGTTTGCAGTCATCTGCAAACTTTGTCAGCCATAACCCTCCTGTGTTTGCTTGTACTTCAGAAAAGTAGATGCCGAACAAGAGTGGACCCAGGACTGAGCCCTGTGGGACACCACTTGTGACAGGCTTTGAGTCTGACATGGCTCCAGCAACTCTGACCCTGTGGGTTCTGTCACTTAGCCAGTTTGCAACCCATCTTGTGATGTATGGGTTTACATTCAAGCTGATGAGTTTTTCGATGATACCTGAGTGGGGTATTGTGTCTAAGGCCTTTGCCAGGTCGAGGTAGGCTGTATGGACTGCCTTTCCTCATCAATGGCCTTGGTGACTGTCTCAAAAGTCAACCAAGTTTAAGAGGGAGGATCTGCCTTTGACAAAGCCAAACTGGGTTGGATCCAAAGTCTGCAAGTTCCCTATGTCTTTATTTATGAGTTCCATTATGATCCTCTCCATGGCTTTGCAGATAAGGCTTGTCAAGCTAATGGGGCGGTAATTTCCAGGGTCTGTGGAGGCACCGCCCTTATGAAGTGGGACCACAGTCAGCCGCGCCACTCCTTGGGTAATGATCCTGAGGTGAGGCTAAGATTAAACAGGTGTCCTAACTGTGGGTTTAATTCCTCGCTGAGTTCATGAAGCACACAGTCGGGGACACCATCCAGTCCCATGGATGCTGTGTTTTTGCCTTAGTGAGGGCAGTTCTCACCTGGGCGTTGGAGATGTTTGGGGGGCTACAATCCTCTGGAATAGATATCTCTCCTTTTGGGGGGGAGGAGGGGGAGAAGTTTGCACTGAACCTGTCAGCCAGTATGTTGGCAATGTGTGTAGGTTCAGTAATTTTCACATCATTTTGAACTAATTCTGAGCATATCTGGGAGTTTCCTCCTAGGTTTCTAACATAGCTAAAGAAGGCCTTATGATTCTCTTTTAGAGTCCTTGGCGATTTTTCTCTCAAAATTTGCATTGGATGATTTTATGAGAGCTCTTAGTTTTTTTACTTATAATGATCAAAGGTGTCTTACCTTTCAAGGATTTTGCTCTATCTTGTAGTAGCTTCCTCCTTTTGTTGTAGAGCTTGTTTATGGCTGGGGTCCACCAGACTGGACGCTTGCCTTTGGTACAGAGAGTCTTAGTTTTGTTTGGGATTGCCTGATCCATGCAGTCCTGTAGGTGCTGGTAGAAGGCATTTGTAAGTGATTCAGCGGTTTGAGTAATGTTTACCACTGGCTCAGGGGCCTTAAAGGAGACCACACTAGCTTTTAGAAGTGTGAAATCGGCTTTTGAGAAGTTTTTCACTGTGGTCTTTTTGTTTCAGGTGGGGCGGATGAGGACCTCCAGCGAGATTAGTTTATGATCTGATCTCACCAGTGAGGGGTATACTTCCGGTGTTGAACATTTTGATCCCATGTTCGTGATGATGAGATCAAGTATGTTTTCTCCTCTTGTGGGGATGGTGACTAGTTGTTCCATGGCATTTGAGTTTATGAACTCCAGGAATCTTTGGGTTAGAGTGTTCGGGCTTGAGTAGTGTTCCCAGTCTATATTAGGGTAGTTGAAGTCACCTAGTATGATGGTGTTTGGAGATACATTTATCCCTCCAATGTTTTCAGGAAGGCCATGTGAGGTTCCTGAGTTTGAGAGGGTGGCCTGTAACATGCTACAAATTGCAGAGCAGTCTTGCCTATGGTTAATTGCACCTGGATGGTCTCCGATGCATCGTGCGTTGCCACCAACCTTGAGGTGTGGGTGTCCTTTATGAATATGGACACCCCTCCTCCTTTCTTGGTGTTGTCCGGATTTTGGGGCGGAACGCATGATATGAGGTGAAACCTGTTAGTGCTGGGGTGCTCTCAGGAGCCTTGAACCAGGTTTCTGTCACAGCACAGACATCGATGTTCTCCATATTGAGAAGGGCCTCGAGTGCGTGCATCTTGAGATTGAGACTTCTGGCATTGAGCAGCATTACCCTTAGTTGTTTTCCTTTTTGGTGTTCTAGGGTGGTAGGTTTAGAATTTGAGCCTTGCCTAAAAAAGGCACTATGGTGGCAAGAGCCTTTGCCAATATCCGGAAGCCCAGGGGTGACAGGTGCAAGCCGTCCCTTGTGAAGCAGCGTGGCTTGTCCAGCATGTCATCCCAGGCAGACAGACATTGGATCCCCTTTGAATGACACCAGAATTTAAGCCAATTATTAAAGCTGATCATCTTATCACTGTATTGTGGCATCATTCTAGGTGAAGGTAGGATACTGCTCAAGGTCAGGGTCATACCTGCCTGGGCTACATAATCAGAGAGCTCCTCGATGTCCCTTTTCATGTAGTCCAAGGAGGTACGTCTCAGGTCGCTGACACCAGCGTGGACAATGACTGAGTCGTACTTGTACCTGCTGTTGAGAGACCTGAGTGCTTGTGTTATGTGGCGGATTCTAGCGCCCGACAGGCAGCTTACTGTGACCTTCTCTTTACTCAGTCTGGTGGCGGGGCGTCAGTGTGTCTGACTATGGAATCACCAATGACAAGTGTGTCTGGCATTTTGTTTGGCCTTAAGGGCTGTGACTGTTTGACACTCTGACTGTGTGGTCTATGTGTTGCATGTGTTGGGTCGTGAGGTGGTAGTTGCTTGGGTGTCTGCTTTGGTGGCCTCTGCTGTTTTGGTAAATTTTTGATCAGAGCCTCCGGTATGTCTTTGTGTGAGTATGTGTATGATTTGAAGTTGTGATGGTACCATGTGTGACTGGGTATGTATTGTGTGTGGTTACCTTCTCCTCCTGTCTGGTCTTGCCAGTCCTATGTTGAGAGAGCTCAGCCTCCAGTTTGGCCGCATAGTTGCATCTCTCGCATGTATTTGTGTTTTGTGGGAGAAGGAGAGGATTGTCTGTGTACATGAGGCAGTTGTAACATTGCCTCAATATTCCCAGGTTCACCAGTTGAGCTGGAGAGGACACTAGCAACTGATCCCTCGACATACTAGAAGTAGTAGATAAAGAGACTTTCAAAGGACTCCGGGGGAAGTGGGTTTTAGGCTGGTGGGGTACTATCTATAATAAGAGTGCTTTATCAAGGTGCAAGTACTGTAGGAGTAAGTGCTAGGCTTTACAGATAGAGAATAGTCTACTTGGGAATCAAGTAGAGATGAACTTTTCAGTTATAGGATATGCTGGTTAGATCAGTAGTACAGCTCGAGGAAGGTAGTTTTAAGGGAAAATTGGAAGAGTTGGTTGCCTGGCTTTGCAGCACATGTCATTTGATCTTCGTTGGCCTTTCTTTGAGAAGCCTTCTTCATTTGGCAAAAAAACTAGTGTGTATTATTGTACCTCCTATTATGACTTTTCTTTAAAGTTTGACTTTGTTTATTTCTGGGATCCATGCTCCCTTTGAACTTTGCTTTGCAAGGTTCCTGCAGCAGGAGTAAAGGTACATCTGCTGCAGAACCTGTTATCCACCACTTGTGACACACATTCCTGTTGTCTGTTTAGCAAACACAGCATTCACTGCCAGATGATCACATGGCCTGTGCTATCCCTCTGCCCTGCAGGGAAATGCGTATGAGTTGTTCCACAGTTGCTAGCTGTTGCAGGCCTTCTTTGAATGAATCTTTAGCTGTTGCCGAGTGTGAGAGGATGAAGGTCCACGTACTAGAAACTAATAAGAACAGTAGGTCATGTCTCATTGTTAGCTCATGAAGTCTACCTTAGTGTGACCTTTCTTCCTTTGTTCCCCTTATCAGAAGCTTCTTATCACTTTTATTTGGAAGAAAAAAAAAAAAAAAACCTGAGTTATCCCACCATAAGAGTATGTGAAAGATGCAAAAGGTGTTATGTTTGCTGCTTGTAAGTACGTAACAACTGGTCCTTCAGCACTTAAGACCTACTGTTTGACTCCTGCCCCCTCTCTCCCCAGTGAAGCTCCTTTCGTATCAAACAACAAAAAGATTTGTTTATATTCTGTTTTGCCCAACATGCATCTCAAAGCGCTTGGCTACTGTTACTCCATTAAGAGTCAAAGGCTATGGATAGCTATGACTGAAGGATTATGTTTTCTGCCCTTGAGCGTGAAGCCTTTCAACTGTTTGTTTCGTATATCTCATTTCCAGACTTTTCTTGAAGAGCAAGTCATGGAAAAAAACATCTGCTGTTCTTGACACAGGGAAGTATGAGGCTGTTCAGTCAGTAAACTATTCTTCATTAGTTTTATTTTTGGCACACTGTACTTTGATGTTGCAGATACAATGACCATACAAAGAACTACAGTACTTGCCTTCACAGGGTGCTATGGTTCAGACTTTCCTCATCTCATTGAAAACTGTATACTCAACAACAAAACACAACGGAGCTCACCAACGCTGATGTTAACAAAAAACTCCAGTTTTCACTTCAAGAGTTTAATATTCAAAACAAATGCTGGATCCAAAAGTAAGCACTTTCACGTGCTTTGCGTGATTACCAAACAACAACTTCAAACTAATATTCCTAGTGAACATCTTAATATCTATTATAATGTCAGTAACATCAGTGAAACCAGAAGGAATAAAATGTAGTCCCTTATTCAAAACAGAGACCTCGTGTTTTAAATTTATGGTCTTGGAATTGATCAAGAAGAGTAGTAGACTAGGTGATATTAAGAACCACACTGAAGAGGTGGAATGTAGATGGATAATGAGGCTACAAGCACATATAGAGCGTGTGGTTTGAATGATAAGGTCTCACTCAAGCCTTTTTTAGCAGCGAGACCTTATAAACATTAAAGCTTGCTTATTGGCTAGAATTTATTTTTTAATATTTTTTAATGATATTTAATGATGTTAGTGTTTACATACATTTTGTATGTGTATATATATATATATATTTCAATGTGTATACGCATTTTTCATGAGCAATATGTACATATATAATATGTATATATTTACATTTATATATATATATATTTTTTTTTATATTTATGTTTATATTTATATATGTATATTTTTTATAAATGAATTTTTATTAATAGTGTTATGTGATGGAATGAATTGTATTTGCTTTCATTTTTAAATTAGCTGGTATATCAGTTTTACCGGTTGAAAGCAGTGTATATGCAACTTTAAATGTTAATTGCATAATTATGATGATTAACTAACAGGATATGGGTTAATTCATTGCTATATAAGGCATGTAATATGATATGCTGCTATTGAAGTCTGATGAAACGTTTGTGAATTGAAAGCCACGTTTGGATCCAGCATTTGTTTTGAATATTAAACTCTTGAAGTGAAAACTGGAGTTTTTTGTTAACATCAGCGTTGGTGAGCTCCTTTGTGTTTTGTTGTTGAATATATCATTTTTCTGAGGAGCACTTTACTCAGCAAGTCGTGGTTCTGTTGATTCATTGAAAACTGTGTCTGACTTTTCTTGGAAATTCTCTTTTGGAGTAAAATGCTCACTGTTCCTTCTCAAGAGATCACAGAGGATCGGCATAGGAGGTATAGACTGCTTCTGCTACAGGTTATATGTACAATTCTCCATTTTCCTCCTTTACTAAACTTTACCAGTTCAGAAGGAAGAAGTAAGCCAAGGTTTAGAAAAGATATCCTCTAACATCAAAGACTCCAAAGAAAACTTTGACATGGTCAGCAGTTCTGACGGTCTTTTTTGGGCTGCTAAGGATGAAAGGTGGTTATGTGTTCAGCCCAGTCTGGAGAATGCTATACATGATGCAAAGTAGTAGTTTTCTCTATCTACTTTGGCCTCAGCCAGTCTTTTTCTTGCACACTGTTCTATGTCAGATGGAAATGGTGTGAGCACATTAAAGGCTGTCTAGAATCAGAAGTGTGCAGAAAAGCACACACATGTGGTGTCCAGTATAGTGGACTTTGCACAGTCCTTTCTGGACAAGAAGGGGCTAAACTCCACTGGATGATTATGATCTCCTTCTCTAGCCTCCTTCCTGTCTTAGGATGTTGGGGGTTGCGAAGAATAAGTGGTCAGTGGAAACAGCTTGATGATTGTGGGGGGAGGGGGAATGGGGAGGTCTTTGCAGGTGGTGGTGGGTGCTTACTCAACCAGATCAACAGCTACTTCTCAGGTTTAGGGTGAGAGCCTACTTGGATGTTCTTTGTGTTTCACTGTTGCAGTCATCACATTTGGGTTATCTGCTTGCAGTAGCCCTCAGTCAGCCTGATTAACAAAGTCTTGGGTCCTGCGTCGGTTGCTGTCCCTTCTTCCGTGACGTCAGGTCGTCAGGGGTATAAAACATGCAGCCGACACTATTACATCATTCTTTCTTGCCGTGTGGTGCCCGAAGCAGAAGCAGTTCACAAGTGCCAGTCGGCCAACTCCTGAAATGTTCGTTTTTGAGTTTCAGAACCGAAGTCTTCAACTAAAAGCTAAGTACCCCGTTGGGAAAACTTTTTCTTGCTCTAAACCAATGTCAGTTAAAGTAAATAATTGTATTACTTGTGGAAAGCAAATACCTCATAAAGATTTTCATTCGTACTGTATTCCTTGCCTAGGCCCTGACCATGACGTACCTCGCTGTCAGTTTTGTGCCTTATTTAAACCATGAACTATCCGTCGTCTGTATATTTTCGCTTCTAAATATTTTGGTGCTCGGTTCAATAATCCTGATATGTCTTCGGTAATCTATCAACTACCGACATTGTGAAAAAACCCAAGGATAAAGACAGAGACAGGCCGCCTAGGTCCAAAGCTGCCGACGCTGCTTCTCCTAAGCCAGTCGCCAGTTCGCCGGTACTCAGTGAGGTGCTTTCGCAGCCCCTAATACCCACTACTTCAGATTTGCAGGCCACTGCTGAGACCCATTCGGAGTCCGGTATGCCACGAGATGCTTCTACTGTGGAACCTGCGGATATCTCTACCTTGGATGGGTCCGGAGCCGCTGTGCAGGCACCGGCTTCTGAGGGTGTATTCAGGCCTACTGACTTGTGTATTAAACCGACACCATCTTCTTCTTCAAGGCCTAAAACTCGAACCATGCCTAGAAAACTGACGCCCAGAGCACATAGTCCGGCCTCTATGCCTAAAAAGCAAATTATAAGAATGGCTGAAGACCTTATTACTTTAATCAGGGAAAGCCAGCCTTCCCCCTCAAGGAGACCTAGGACTGAGTTTGCTTATGATACTTCTGACCAGGATTCTGAATTTTCTGTTTCCTCTGATGACCAGGATTTACTCTTATCTACCTATGAGGATTCTGATGCTGAGGACTCTATTCCCTCTGCTTCCCCTCCAGAGGATGTTCATCGTGTTTCACTGTTGCAGTCATTACAATTGGGTTATCCTGCTGGCAGGCTACCTGCAGACGGTCCGAGTACCAAAGTCTAGGTCCGGCGTCGGTTGCTGTCGGCTCCTCCCTGATGTCAGTGTGCCAGGGGTATAAAAAATGTAGCAGATGCCATTTTCTTCAGTCTGTCTTGCCGCGCTGTGCCCAAAGCAAAAGCAGTTCGCAAGTGCCAGTCGGCCGACTCCTGAGATTTTCAAATTCAAATTTCAGATCCAAAGTCTTCATTAAAGCTAAGTACCCCATTGGGGAAACTTTTTTCTTGATCCAGACCGATGTCAGAAAAAGTTAATAATTGTATTTCTTGTGGGAAGCAAATACATCATAAGGATTTTCATTCTTACTGTATTCCTTCCCTAGGCCCTGACCACGGCGTTGCTAGTTGTTGGTTTTGTGCTAGATTTAACCAACGCACTATTAAGCGTCGGTACGATTTTGCATTTCATTATTTTGGTAGAAGATTTAACTATATAATGCCGTCGGAGCAACCGACTACCAGAGTTTATAAAAAGCGCAAAGAAAAGAACAGGCATCCGAGGTCCAAAACCGATGATGAAGCTTTTGCTAGGCCTGTCGCCGGTTCGCCAGTTCTCAGTGAGGTGCTTTTGCAGCCCCTGACGCCCGCTACCTCAGAGCCACAAGCCGCTTCCGACTCCCACGTGGAGCCGACTAGGCCACTGGAAACTGAAGGTATTGGACACTCGTATACTATTCCCTCAGATGGGTCCGGAGCCACTGAGCAGGCACCGGCTTCTGAGGGTGTTTTCATGCCTACACAGTTATATGTAAAACCAACTTCAGCTTCAAAGGCAAAGACTAAAGCAGGTCTAAAGTCAAAGAAACAAGTACAGCATTCTCCTGGACAGGCCTCCATGCCTAAAAAACAGATGCTTAAAATGGCAGAAGACCTAATTACTTTGATCAGGGGTTCCCATCCCCCACCTGATAAGAGGCCTAGGCAAGAGATAGAATATGCATCTTCAGATCAGGTTTCCATTTTCTCTGATTCCTCTTCTGACCAGGAATATTCTCTTCCTCCCTATGAGGATTCTGATGCTGAAGAATCTATTCCTTCAGCCTCTCCTCCTGAAGATTATTCTTTTGGGGAAACCCTGCATACTATGAGGGAGCATTTCCACTGGGAGAGCTGTAAGAGCTTTAAATTGTCAATTTCATGTGCTTAAATATCAGCAATATCTAATGTCACTGCTTAAATAAAAAATGTTGACAAATTCAGAATGTGCAGAAAACAAAGAAATGCAGGATTTATTGCATGCTGCTGAACAAGTGGGAAGTATACTTTGCAATCTGGTTTTGATTCTCTAGAGGCCTCTTGCAGGGCCGCTGTTACAGATTACAGGTTCTGTCATTAGGAGACATGCTTGGTTAAAAGAACAGAATCTGCCCGATCATGTTAAAGGAAAATTATTAGATGCTCCATTACAACATGATACCTTGTTTGGTGTTAAAGCAGAAGAGGTTTTGAAGAAAATGGAGGACAAAGCTAAATCTATGCAAACAGTCAAGGATTTCTTACAGGTACAGCCTCCCAGGTTTAGCAGGAACTGGCCTACAAAGAATTGGTCCTTTCCAGTGTCAGACAGGCCACAAAGAGGCAGATACAGGCACCCCAGAGGCAGATCACAGCCCCAAGGCTCATACAGGCCTAAACAATGGGGTGCTTCTACCTCCAAAAGCGGAGAAGAAAAATTACAGCCATACAGGAAACAGTCTCAATGACTTTCCCCTGCCAGCACCAAGCACTTATCTTCTGGCAGCTCCCTTGGGGGGGGGGAACTAGCACTTTTTGCTAAAAATTGGCACATGATCACTCAAGACAAATGGGTCTTAAAATATCGTATCCCAGGGCTACAGGTTTCATTTTCATACCCTGCCAAGGCCAAATGGTATGCCAGACCTGCCACACAATCAATGGGCAGAGGCACAAAAACAAGTTTCATCCCTCATGGACATGAGGGCCATTCAGCAAGTACCACAGCAAGAGCAGGGACAAGAATTTTACTCAAGGCTATTCTTGGTGCCCAGAAAGGACAAAACCTGGAGACCAATACTGGACCTGTCTATCCTGAACACATTCCTGGGCATTCCAAAATTCAAAATGTTAACTCTGCAGCAGCTTCTGCCCATGCTGGGCAAGAAGGCTTGGCTTGTGACTTTAGACCTTAAAGAGGCATACCTGCATGTCCCAATCAGACAATCATGCAGAAGATACCTCAGATTTATAGCTGGCTCAATGCATTACCAATTCTCTGCACTGCCCTTTGGCTTATCTACTGCGCCCAGGGTCTTCACAAAGTGCCTGGCACCAGTAATTGCTTTTTGCAGACAAAGAGGAATTCAAATATATCCTTACTTGGATGACTGCCTTATTCAAGCAGAGAACAAGGACACTCTACTACAGCATCTGGCGTTTGTAAAAACATTACTAGCAGGCCTTGGGTACACAGTAGACGAAAAGAAATTAAAACTTGTACCCTCTCAAGAGATAATATTCCTGGGTGCAAGCTTAAATACAACTGCCCAGATGGCTTATCTCACGCCAGACAAACACAGACAACTTACTACTTATTTCAGAATGTTGGCAACAAAAACCCAGTTATCTGCAAGACAAATTCTGCAGGCTTTGAGCTTAATGGCATCCTGCATTCTGCTAATTCCATATGCAAGACTGCATATGAGGAAACTTCAATGGTATCTAAAAAGTGTTTGGACTCAACTTTGCCACAGCCTGGAAACAATAATTACCCTCATTCCCTGCCTGCAACAGGAGTTTTGATGGTGTGCAAAAGCCTGTCACCACAACACGGGACAGCCATTCACCTTACCCACAGCCAGGCAGACATTGACAACAGATGCATCAGATTATGCCTTGGGGGCACATATGACAGGAAGATGTATTCAGGGCACATGGTCCGCAAGTCAAATGCATCTACATATCAATCAAAAAGAGATGCTAGCAGTTCAAAATGCCCTGACAGCCTTCAAGGATCTACTTCACCCAGGACAACTACTGATAAAGACGGACAATACCACAGTCTTGTAGTACATAAACAAGTAAGGGGGCACACATTCCTATCCCCTCTGCAGACTAGCCATGAACTTGTGGGACACAGCATTGACTTACCAAGTACATCTGCAAGCACAATTCCTGCCAGGAAGGATAAATACTCTGGCAGACGAACTAAGCAGAAACCTAATGGATCCCCACGAGTGGAAATTGGATCTACAAGTCTTCAGCATGATAACAAGGAACTGGGGGTGCCCGGACATAGACCTATTTGCCTCCCCTCACAATTGCCAACTACAAAGATTCTGCCAAATGACTTATCACAAGCAAGCATGGAAAGTGGATGCTCTATCTTTCAGCTGGAAAAACCTAACAGTGTATGCTTTTCTTCTTCTGCCTCTCCTCCCCAAGGTACTCCTCAAGGTCAGACAAGAGAAGCCAAAAATGATTCTGATTGCCTCAGACTGGCCCCGCCAGCACTGGTACCCAATCCTAAAGAGCTTGCCCCAATGCCCAGCTTGGACACTACCTCAAACTCCTCACTTATTGACTCAACAAGGCAGTTAGATACTGCACAGCCAAGTCAGGACCTTAAACCTGGCATCATGGTGAACCAAATATTCCTCAGATTTTGCAATACTTAACTGAGATGCTGGATAAAGGCCTTTCCTTTTCATCCATTAAAATTCATGCCTCTGCCATTTCAGCTCACTACAGTACAGAACCACCTATTTTTTCTCATCTATTACTAAGGCAGTACCTCAGAGGGGCCAAAAACATAAGACCCCCAAGGAGAGAACCAATAACTGCATGGGACCTCAACTATGTCTTGGAAAAACTTACACTGCCTCCCTTTGAGCGAGCCTCTGCAGCTTATATAAAATTCTTATCCTGGAAAACAGCTCTGCTCCTAACAATAACCTCCGCTAGACGAGTTTCGGAGTTACAGGCACTCATGGCTGTGGAACCTTTCATCATTTTCCATCCTGACAGGGTTTCTCTGAGGACAAACCCTACATTTATGCCTAAGGTAGTGAACAGTGTGGCCCTTAACCAAACAATTCACTTGCCTACCTTTTACCCGAACCCACAGAATAAGGGTGAGAGACTTCTGCATTCTTCGGACATTCACAGACCGCTACGCTTCTCCTTGGACAGAACCAAAGCTTTCAGAAAGACTGAACAGCTTCTTGTAGCATATGCTGCAGGATCACAAGGAAAGCCTATCTCAAAACAGACTATTTCCAAGTGGATAGGCCACTGCATTCGTTTCTGCTATTCACAGCATGGCAAATCAGTGCCTAAGGGCCACATTCCACCAGAGCAGCAGCCACTTCAGCAGCCGTCCTCAGAGGAGTACCAACCAAAGACATCTTAGAGGCTGCAACTTGGAGTTCAGTGCATACTTTTACAAAGCACTACCACTTACCTCTCTATTCTAAATCCAGGGCAGGCTTTGCCACTGCAGTTCTGCAGGGCCTGATAGCCTCTCCTGTCCTATTTAGCCCAGCCTCCCAACCATAGCTTTGGGATTCAACCCAATTGTAATGACTGCAACAGTGAAACACGATGAACATAGTACAGTTGTGTACCTACCATAAATGTAGATGTTGTAGTCCAGGTTACCCTCCATCCCCCTTTTCCTTGCTGGGAATTATCTGTACTTCTCTATTCTTTACAACCTATGTGGTGTATTTGCTTGTAGATCAAGGAAAAGTTGTTTTTGGGTATGCATGCTTTTTGGCATTACTGAGCCTACCATTTTAGGGGCACCTGACATCTGGGGCAAGAAAAACTGAAGAAAATGGCGTTGGCTGCATCTTTTATATCCCTGGCGCACTGACGTCAGGGAGGAGCTGACAGCAGCCGACGCCGGACCTAGACTTTGGAATTTCTTTTTCAAAAAAAAATTTTTTTAAACACTCCGGGGGGCGGCTTCTCAGGTTAAATTTTTTTTAACCCCCTTTTTCAAACTCCCAGAGCCCTTAAAAAGAAAAGGCTGAATTTCTCATTCCAAAAGGGGGCCTTAGCCACCCTTTAAAAAAGGGGGGGCTGGTTTTTATTTGCCTTTTAACCCAAAAAAAACACGGGGGAACCTTTTACCCAACCCAAATTAGGGAAATTTCCCCAAATTCGATTTAGACAGCAACTTTTTTCCCTGGGAAAGGACAGGTGGAATTTTACTGGGCTTATTTCAGTCCAAAGGAAGTTCAAAGACTTTTTGGGGAAAACATTATCGTTTCTGCATTCCTTTTTGGCATCATCCCCGGATTAAAAAAAGGGCGGCCCATTAGCACCGGCTTCAAGGATTCAAACACCTTCTTGGACTGCCTGATTCGGCTCAAAAAAGAACACCTTCTCACTCTAAATTTTAAAGCAGGGTTTGCCAGGGATTCTGGGCAAAAAAATCCATCTATACCCCTCAAACTTGGTTTTTGGGGTTAACTGAATACGCCCCCAGGGGCCCCCCCGGGAAAACAAAAAGTTTTTTACTTCCATAATATTTAGCCCGGTCTAAAACTCCTTCGATTATTCGGGTTTTATTCTTCCCCAATGAAATGCTTGAAAGGGAATGGTTTAAAAATGTTGGAAAGCCTCCAAATTTGGCACTGCATTAAAAAACCCTTGAAAGGTTCGGGGTTCAAAATGCCCCTAAAAAAGGGATTCCGGCCCCGGGCCGACAGCTTTCACGTGCCTGCAGCGGGACCATCTAAAGGGAAAGGGGATACAAACAATTGAGTACACACTACTATTAAAAATGTTGAGCCATTTCATTGGGTTTAAAGGATTCTTTTTCCCAGGGGGGGTTTGATTCTAACGCCAAAACGCTTGGCATAACCGGGGGGAAACATTTTATCCTTATCAGGGCTGATTTTTGGGAACGGGTAACGCCTGACTTTTCAAAGGGTTTCTAAACCAGAATCCTAGCAATTAAAGAAAAAACATCCCCCCACGGGGGAAATACCTGTTTTTAAATTCAGTGTATGGGAAAGAATAACTGTTTTTTCCCAAAACCCCCAACTCCCAAAATTTTTGAAAAGGGTTTATAAAGCTTAAAGGGGATGTTGTTTTCGTTGGAAAATTAGTTACCCTTTCCCCCTTCCCCTTTCCCAAAAAGGGATTGGAACAAAACCCCAAGGTGTTTTGATCCCAAGGCCCTCGGAAAACCTGGTAATTTTGGGTCTGTAAAGAAGCCTCCGGGCCCTTTATCTTTCCCCATCTGTTACTAAAACGGTCTCCTAAAAAGCTTTTCACAACAGGGCTAGTGGAAAAAGGCACCCCCCAACTTTTTAAAGTTTAGGAACTAAGGTAGAAAGGGAAACCCAAAAAAGGGGGTTTTTATTTTAGTCAGCAAAAATTTTGGAGTTTTCGGGCCCTTTTTAGGTCCCAAATTTTACTGTTATTCAAAGGGTTTCTCCCAAAAAGACTGTCCAAAATTTTCCCCCAAAATTTTTACCCATTTTTTTTTTCCCTTTGAAGATTTCTTGGGGGGCAAAAAAATTCCCCCCCAAACCCACCCCTTTGGGTTAATTTTTGTTTTGGAAAATTACTCTACAATTTTGGCCGACTACCAATTGAAAACAGGAAGACTCCTGGGCTATTATTTGCAAGAAGGGGGGGAGGCCCTATCAAGCCCCTTTTTTTTTCCAAAGGACATTCTTTACAAACCCTTTCCTTTTCCTAATTTTTGGGGGTTTAAACCAAACTATTCTTTCCATTTTTCTTTCCCAAAATAAAAAAAAAATTTTTGAATTTAAGACACGGAAATTTCTTAATTTGAGGGGACAAAATTTTTAGGCAGTTCCATTGTTTGCGGGTTTGGGGAACCTTGCCAAAAAAATTTTTCATAGGGTTTTTGCATTGCTTTTTGACCCCAATAAAAATTCCACTGGGATTGGCCTATTCCAAGGGCTACTGATTAAACGCTTTTAAGGGGGGGGCAACTGGTTTTGGAACACTAGGGAATCAACTTTCCTAATTATCCCTGAATTATAAAACAGATGGTTTTCCCAGCGAAAACATTTGCAGCCCTCAAAACCCCCCCCCTCTGCGGGACTACCCTTTCAGGCTGCACTAAGGGCAAGAACATAGAATTTTGTATCCAAAATTAGTTTTAATTTCCCGTCGAAAATTCCCTCCCCCCCACGGTTTTGGGGGAGGGGCAAAAAAGAAAATTTACAAAATTTGTCATTTTTCGGGTTTTTGGGTTTGTTTTTTGGGTCCTGACAGGGGCAAAAAAAGACAGGAAAGGGCCGGCATTTTACCCCGGGATGGCGTCAGAAGGGGCCCTGCCCGCTAAAACCTCTTTTCGGGCCGGGGGGGGGAAACAACCCCCAATTGTAGGACTAGAAAGGGAATCCCCGAAACTACTTTTAGGGTGGAAAAAACTGACTTTTTCCATTTACAAGCAAATCCCCAAAAAATAACCTGGCCCCTCCAGAACTAAAATTTGGAAAATTTTTGCAAGGCCCCCCCACAAAAACGGAAAGGGAGCCGTTTAGCTTTTTCCCTTTTCCCCCTCCCTTTTCCCAAATTCAAAGATCAAACAACCCCAAAAAGGGATTTTTTCACCAGTTGGCCCCCCAACCGGGTCCCGTCATAGTCAACACCCCCTGATCCCCCCATTGCCACAAAACCCAATTTCCCTGTTCAAACACTGCCTGCACCTGCTAATGCACTCCCTTACCATCCTCAGAACCAGTTGATTCATTTAACAAGGCCTAGTCTAGAAATTTTTGCTAAAAATGAAAGTTCTGTGCCAACCCAAATTTAAAGGGATGATCATGCCAATTTCCTCAGATTTTACAATACTTAACTGAGATGCTAAAGGGCCTGCCCTTTCCTGTACACCTCGCCATTTCAGCTCATTATAAACAGAACACCTTTTTTTCTCTCACCCACTCTAAAGCAGTTCCTCAGAGGGCCAAAACTACCCCCAGGAGGCTCCAATCCAGCTGGGACTACGTTGGGACTCCTCCTCCTTTGAGCCAGCTCTACTGCAGATTAAAATTCTTTCTTGGAAACAGCTTTCCTTTACAATCCTTCGAAAGGGGGTTCTGATTACAGGCCCTTATGGCAGTGGACCTTTCATCATTTTTCCCATTGACAGGGTTCCTAGTACCAACCCTCTTTATCCCAAGGTGGTATCCAGTGTGGCTCTTAACACCATTCATTTGAACCTTCTTTCCCAATCCACAGAACAAAAGGGGAAAAGAAATGCACTCCTTAGATGTGCACAGACAACTTAGATTCCTTGGAAAGGACTAAACTTCAAGAAATTGAACAACTGCTGGTGGCATTTGCTGCAGGGCAGAGGGGAAACCTATTTCAAAACAAACCATTTCCAAATGGGTAGGCCACTGCATTCTTTCTGCTACAGCACCATGGAAAACCTATCCCATCAGACCCCCCTCAACCAGGGCTGCACTACCTCTAGAGCCTTTCCAAGGTTCCTAAGGGCTCCTGGAAACTGCTACCATTCTTACAACATTTACCCATTTCCAATTTTTCCCAATCCCGGCTGGGTTTTTACTGCAGTCTTGCCCCCTTATACTTGGCTAATCTACAAATTTCTCCCCCAGTTTTAACTACCAAAGTGAACTGAACAGTGAACATAATAAATTTGTACAGTTGTTACCTTATCAAATGTTGTGTTAGTGATTCCTCAGTCATTCTTACACCTACTTCTTTCTATACCCCACTTTTTTTTAAAACTTTTTGGGGATTTGCTTTTTTTAGTGGTTAATTTGAATTAAGATTTAAATTTCTTCCCATTAAAGGGGCACCTGACACTGGGGCAATAAACGATGAATGGCTCGGGCATGGTTTTCCTGCACCGGCTACTAAAAGGGACAGCGACACAGGACCCCAAATCTGTTAACAGCTACAGGGTCACAATACTAATTTTTGGTGCAACGTGCTACTAGGGCCATATTTATGGTAAGTGTTCACAACTGTCTTACTTCCTGGGCCCAAAGGTGTTTTACTGCTTTCCTTTCCCCACTTTGTGTTGCTTCAATTGGAGTTGATGTGTTTTCTGCCCTTTAACCCCGATGCATAGGGCATATTTCTACAGTTCATGAACTGAGTTTTTCTTTTGCATTCCTCACTGATTTGTCAGGAAATTTCAATTTGATTCTTTTCATTTCTCAGTCCTTTCTATTGGGGGAAATGCTCCCGTCGGCCGAATCCGGATTCGGCTGGTCGGGGCTTTCTGCGCAGCGCCCGGGTATAATGAGCCGCGCATATCTCAGTCTTTTTTCCGCATGGCCGAGCAGAAGCAGTTCGTGCAGGTTGGCGTCTGAAAATTTCAGAGTTTGACAAACAGATTGGCTAAGTACCCTTGGGGAACTTTTGGTTTTTTGCCTCAGAACCGGGTGTCAGAAAAGTAATAACTGATTTCTTTTGGGAAACAGATACCCATGGATTTCCATCCTTGTATACCTTGTTAGGGCCGACACCGGGGTTGTTGTTGCCCCTTTTTGCTAGTTTAACAAAACCCCTATTAAGAGGAGGTTTTTCCAAGTATTTTGGGAACGTTAATTATAAAACCCGGATTCCGGCCCGCTTTCCCAAAAACGCAAGGACAAAAAGTGAAACCTAGGTTGAGAACCGCATCCCCTTCTTTAGAAACTCTGGAGCCAAGGTTTTGCAGATTTTCCCTAGATCTCACAGAACTTTACGTAAGGATTGCCTCTCAAAGGACCAGCTGGGGCTTCTGGAAATGTCTTCCCTCTCTTCCAGGTATTTGAGCCTCTTCTTCTTTTAAACTCCTAAAGCTGCCCGCTTCAGGGCCCCAAACATTGGGCGACCTAAAACATATGCTTAAAATGGCGAGGGTTTGATTACTATGATAGAGGTTCTAAGCCCCATAAGAGGCCTAGGGTGGAACCGAGGATATTTTTACAGGTTTTAACTTCAGAGTCTTCTGAAGACTTCAGGAATATCCTACATTCGATTCTGATGTGAGATTCCCCCTCAGCTCTCCCCTGAGGATTTCTCATTTTAGAGACTCTGCATTCCATGAGGGACACTTTAATGGGAAGGAGATTACTCGATTCCCGAAAAGGCTAGGAAATTTTTGTTTCCCAGCATAGGCCTTAGCTATTCCTCCTGTTTAAGTGTGAGATGTTTTGCAGAGGCCCTAATCCGATCTTTCCTCCTGCTCCGTTAAGCCTGATAGGTATTAAGGTCCAAATCATAAATTTTTTAAAGCCTGGGACCCAGAAACTATTTCTCAGGGCCTAAAGGTTAAGCTTCCCTTGGGAAAAATCCTTTCCCTGAAAGAGCAAGGCTTTGGGAAAGGGGGGGAAATGTATACTCTTCCCTCTAGCCATGAGGCTTAATTGTCAGTTTCAATGCTAAATATCAAATTATCCTTTCCAATTAAAACTAAGTGGTCTTGGAATATTGATGAAAGTTGCGGATTGTTCATGTGTCGAACAAGTGGGTAACATTCTTGCAATGTGGTTTTGATGCTTAAGGCCTCTCGATCTGCTACGTCTGTTCTTGAGCAGCCTTTGGGGGGAAAACAGAAATTAGCTGAGCATTTAAACAAGGATTTTGATGCCCTTAAAAGCTGAGGTTTTTGTTCCTGGGAAGCATTTAAGAAAATGAGGGCAAGCTATCTATGCAAACGAAAGTTTGAAGGGGCCCAAAGTTTTGTAGAAATTTCCGCAAGGTGGACATACCGTAGATCCCGTCTAGGGGTAGGCTAAGGGTTTGGGGCAGGGCCCAATTCTTTACCTAGAACAGGAGTTACTGCCAGCTTCGGGGCAGGGTCAGTCCCTTTCCTAAAAAACCCCCTGACCTGTTTCAGCCCTTTTGTCTGGCACTCTTTGGAAAGACTGTCTCTTTTCAAAGAAAATTGGGATTAATTACTCAAGACAAAGGGTTTGGGTCCCTTCACCCGACAGATTTTTTTCCATACTGCCCCTTTTAAAGGCAGCCAACGTTTTTCTCCACAAGAAGAGGGTCAAGCAAGGGTTTTTAGATCCAAGGGATTCAGCCATCCTGGTTAGAAAGGGCAGGAATTGCTTTTGCCCCAAAAAAACACGTGAGACCAATTTTATTTATCTTCACATTTTTGGCATCAGTCAAGGGTTGCTTACAAGTTTACCTCTTGGGGGAAGACCTGGATGGTCTTTAGATCTCAAGAAGCACTTCATGGTATTAGGCTAAGTTGCAGGAATTTTTTTCGCTGGAAAATTTTCAACAGTTCTCTATGCCCTTTGGGATCTATGCCCGAGTTACAAAGGTCTGCCCAGTGTGTTACTTCAGGCTTCAAGGAACAAACATCCTTACTTGGACGCCCGATTCTGGTAAGAAGGGCCTTCAAGTCTGGATAGTTACAAAGTGCCCATATCTTAACAAATAAGTCCGTCTGTACCCCCAAGCTGGTTCGGGTTAGACTAATACCAGCCAATGGCCTTACCGGACAACAAAGAGATTCACTTACTTTATAATATTCATCCCCTGATCAAGGAAGCCTTCAAGATTTGGGTTCATGGATCTTTATTTGGTCTTTCCCCCCCATTTGGGGAAACAATTACCAAAATGTTAAAGATCCGGTTTTTCAGCATTCAAAAATTGCCCCAAAAAATTTTTTGGGGGCTCAGGGAATTTACCCAAACAAGGGGCTCCTGGCCCCCCCCGACAGTCGATTTTTGCAATGTCACAGGGGACTCACTAAAAAAAGGGATCAAAACAAATTAGCTAAATTCCAAGGGCTTTTCCCTTCCCTTTTGCCTGGGGGCAAAAGGGGGGGGTTTCTTTGGCGGGTTTGATATTGGGGAAACCCTTTCCAAAGGAAAGGGAAAATTAACCTTTTTGGCCATTTTTTTTTCCCAAATTTCAGCCCCCCAAAGGATTTGGCAAGGAAAGGATACCTCAGATTTCTTGCAGGTTCATCCCATTATCAATTCTCTGCATTGCCCTTTGGCTTATCTACTGCACCCAGAGTGTTCACGAAATGCCTGGCATCAGTAATTGCCTTCTGCAGACTTCAAGGGATACAAATATACCCATATCTGGACGACTGCCTGATCCAAGCGGACAGCAACACACTCTTCTGAAACACCTGGTGTTTGTAATAATGTTGTTGAAATCTCTGGGATACACAGTCAACAAAAAGAAGTCCAGACTAATACCCTCTCAAACAATAATTTTCCTGGGTGCCAGCTTGGATACAAACACCCAGATGGCCTACCTCACGCCAGAGAAACAAGGGCAATTAACTCAATACTTCAGAAAACTGGCAACCTTCACCAGGCTGACTGCAAGGAAAGTCCTGCAGGCTCTGGGATTCATGGCATCTTGCATCCTGCTAATCCCATGTGCAAAGCTGCATATGAGGAAACTTCAATGGTACCTAAAAAACTTATGGTCTCAACACAGCCACAGTTTGGAAACAATCATACCACTGATTCCATGTCTTCAAAAGGAATTTCTGTGGTGGGCTCAAGCATGCCAAAGAAATATAGGTCTCCCATTCTGCAAGCCTCAAGCAAATCAAGTCATCACAACAGACGCCTCGGACTACGCCTGGGGGGCACACATGACAGATCGGTGCATTCAGGGCAAATGGTCACAAAAAGAAAAGCACCTACACATCAATCAAAAGGAAATGCTAGCAGTAATAAATGCTATTATGGCTTTCAAAGACCTACTGCATCCAGGGCAGCTATTGATAAGAACAGACAACACCACAGTGATGTGGTACATAAACAAACAGGGAGGAACTCATTCGTATCCCCTGTGCAGATTAGCCATATCCCTTTGGAACACAGCTCTGGAATTGCAAATCCAACTTCAAGCACAATTCCTGCCAGGGAAGGAAAACACACTGGCAGACAACCTGAGCAGAAATATGACGGATCCACACGAATGGACGTTGCATCCTCAAGTTTTTACAATGATAATTCAAGCATGGGGAAGGCCAGACATAGATTTCTTTGCCACCCACAGAAATTACCAATTGACAAAATTCTGCTCAAGGACCTTTCATCCACAGGCCTGGAAAGTGGACGCACTCTCTTTCAGTTGGACAACAATGACGGTTTATGCCTTTCCACCTCTTCCACTGCTGGCCAAAGTTCTATTAAAAGCCAGAGCAGACAGAACAAAGATGATTCTCATTGCTCCAGACTGGCCAAGACAACACTGGTACCCACTCCTGAGGAGCCTGACGCATTCCCCACCATGGATCCTGCCTCTAATGCCTCTTCTACTGACTCAGCACAACTTCAAAACTCTTCACAGTCAGCTGAAAACACTCAATCTAGCCGCATGGAGACTTCCTTAAATTCACAGCAGATCCTACTCTCCAAGGAGGTGCAGGATGTCATTTTGGAGGCCAGAAGGCCTTCTACTAGAAAAGCCTACTCCGCAAAATGGAAACGGTTTTGTGTCTGGAATCAGAAAAAGGGTCAGAATCCTGGAATACTGAATTTACCTAAAATACTACAGTACCTAGCCGAGCTGCTAAGCAGTGGACTTTCATTCTCCTCCATCAAAATCCATGCCTCAGCCATTTCTGCAGAGTACAACACTGATCCTCCTTTATTCTCTCACCCCCTCTTAAGACAGTTGCTCAGAGGGGCTAAGAATATAAAACCCCCAAGGAAGCAACCAGTACCGTCTTGGGACCTCAATTTCATTCTAGAAAAACTAACCCTGCCTCCTTTTGAGCCAGCTGCTTCAACAGACCTGCAATATTTGTCATGGAAAACAGCCTTCCTTCTAGCTATCACCTCAGCACGCAGGGTTTCGGAACTACAAGCCCTCATGGCTGTGCAGCCTTTCATCATTTTCCATCAGGACAGAGTTTCCTTATGAACCAATCCTTCATTTATGCCAAAGGTAGCATCCAGGGTAGCCTTGAATCAGGCTATCCACTTACCTACGTTTTACCCTAATCCACAAAACAAAGGGGAGAGGCTACTACATTCCTTGGACATTCACAGACAGCTCCGTTATTATTTGGACAGAACAAAGCCTTTCAGAAAATCAGAGCAACTCTTTGTGTCCTATGCTACAGGTGCTCAAGGGAAGCCTATTTCCAAACAGACAATCTCAAAATGGATAGCCCACTGCATGCGTTTTTGTTACTCTTTTCATGGTAAAACTGTACCTACAGGCATCAGATCTCACTCCACAAGGGCCACAGCTACCTCTGCTGCTTTCCTCAGGGGGGTTCCTACCAAAGATATTTTGGAAGCAGCCACTTGGAGTTCTGTACATACTTTCTCCAAGCACTATCACCTACCATTATACTCCAAAACTAGAGCGGGCTTTGCCACTGCAGTCTTGCAGGGCATCCTGGCTCCACCTAGTTCAACTTAGTGCCTACCACCCCTTTATTAGCTTTGGGATTCTACCCATCTGTTATGACTGCAGCTGTATGCACGATGAACATAGTACAGTTTTGTACCTACCATAAATGTAGATGTTCGAGTGCTAATACAGCTGCAGTCCAGGTTTCCCTCCCTCCTTCCCCTCTTGGGACAGGCCTTATGGCTAACACCTCCTCATACAACCTCATTGGGGTATTCTTTTATGGTGTATTTGCTTGCAACTACTGTTTTTTGATTATATTGCATTTGCTTTACTACATAAATTGATGTTTTGCCTTCCTTCTGGGGGCACCTGACATCTGGGGCAAGAAAAACTGAAGAAAATGGCGTCGGCTGGATGTCCTTCAAGGATGCATCTGCAGTCCTAACAAATGGGTTGTCCTGTCGTCAGGCAGCCCTTCGGTCGGCCGGATTCCAAAGTCTGGGTCTGGCCTCGGCTGGTGTCGCACTTCACCCGACGTCATCTCTGCTGGTCTTCGGGTATAAAGGCATCAGCCGACGCCATTTTCCTCAGTCTTTCTTGCCGCGTGGCGCCCGAAGCAGAAGCTGTTCGCAAGTGCCGGTCGGTCAGATCCAGAGATTACTACTACCGAATACTATCAAGACTTCTAAAAGCTAAGCACCCGTTGGGGACTCTTTCTTGCCTCAGCCGATGTCAGAAAAAGTAAATAACTGTTTAACTTGTGGGAAACAAATACCTCATAAAGATTTCCACTCTTACTGCTTACCTTGTTTAGGCCCAGACCACGACGTAGCAGCCTGTTTAGCCTTTGCTTCCTTCAACCGACGACGCTTAGGCGCCGGGTCGGAGTTTGCTGAACAGTTTTTCGGCTCAGATTTTGCGTACATTATGCCGTCGGATCCTCCGACTTCTCAAATTGTGAAAAAACACAAAGAAAAAGACCGACACTTGCGGTCCACGGTTTCGTCCGAAACCACGGTTAAGCAAACCGCGAGTGTCTCTGTTTCGGCCGAAACCGAGCAAACGGGTCAATCTTCAGCCGAATCCATGACTACTACCGAGGCTCCTGCTACCCTAGTTGAATCGGCCTCTGAAGTTTTGCCTACTAATGTGGTTCCTATAGAATTATCAGACACCATCCCTTTGGATGTCTCTACCCCAGCACGTGCTGCTAGGCCTCCTGCAGCCATGTCTATTAAGGCCTTTGCCAGGGCTAAAGCAGCCAAAACTGCTAAATCAGTGCCTGTTAAGCCCCCCTCACACAGGCCCAGTTCCAGTTCTCAAATGCTTTAATTAGGGGATCCCAATCTTACCCAGACAGGGCCTCTCAGCCTCCAGAAAAGAGACCTAGAGCAGAGCCCCCAGAGCCAGTGTCCTCAGATGATTCTTCTGATGACTCAGACATTACAGACCATCCCGAGGCTCCTTTTTCTACTTATGAAGATTCCGATGCTGAAGAATCTATTCCATCTGCCTCTCCACCAGAGGAATTTTCCTTTGGGGAAACCTTACATGCCATGAGAGAGCAATTCCAATGGCAGGGACAAGATTTCTCAGATTCAAGAAAAAGGCTTAGGACCTTTCTACACTTACCGCAACATAGGCCCTTAGCTATACCTCCAGTTCTGCCTGTTGTGGATGATGCATTTAATGATGTTTGCACTGCTCCTGATACTTTACCTCCAGCCCCTGCCAAACCAGATAGGTTTTACAGGGTACCGGACACTCATCACCACCTATACAAGGCCCCACTTGCAGATCCCGAGACTATCTCCCAGGGGCCTAAGGCAGTAGCCGACCTCAGCAAAACCCTCTCCTTCTGGAAGAGAATCCAGGACCATAGAGAGTTGGGGTATAAAAGTTTACACCTCTGCTACTCTCTCAGCTAGAGCTTTGAACTGTCAGTTTCATATGATCCAATACCAAGAGTTTATGCTTGATCAGTTAACTAAGAAACTGTCCTCTGATGACTCCTTAGATAAGAAATATGTTTTAGAAATGGTGAATAACATTCAGCAGGTTAGTAACCATTCTTTAAAATGTGGCTATGATGCACTGGAGACTTCATTTAGATCAGCCATGACTGGCACAGTTATAAGAAGGCATGCATGGTTGAAAGAACAGGTCTTGCCGGACCATGTTAAAGCAAAGCTGTTAGATGCTCCTATGGATAAGGCCAGTCTATTTGGTTCTCCTGCTCAGCAAGCAATGAAGAAAATGGAAGAGAAGGCAAAATCTGTACAAACAGTTAAAGATTTCTTACAGGTTCAGCCCCCAAGGTTTAGCAGGAACTGGCCTTCCAAAAATTGGTCCTTTCCAGACTCCTCTAAATCTCAGAGAGGCAGGAATAGACGCTCCAGAGGCAGAAATCAATCCAGAGGAGGTGCCTACAGAGGACGCCAGTGGCAAGGCAATAACCAGCGAGGTACAGACACAACCACTGCCACTGCAACAGGACAATCACAGTGACTTGGCTCTGACACCGCCTACCAGGGAACAAATAGCAGCACCCTTAGGCGGAAAGTTAGCCTTATTTTCAAAAATTGGCACTATATCACAAAAGACAAGTGGATTTTGCAGACCATAGACCAAGGCTACAGGTTTCACTTCCACACCTTACCAGTAAAAAGAGGAATGCCAAACCTACCTCCAAACCAGAAAACAGAAGCTCTAAAGCAGATAGCTCAATTAACAAAGATGAGAGCTGTGGAAAGAGTACCACCAACAGAACAGGGCAAAGGATTCTACTCCAGACTCTTCCTAGTACCAAGAAAAGAGAAAAGTTGGAGACCTATTCTCGACCTGTCCGCTTTAAACACATTCATCATTGTCCCAAAATTCAAAATGCTGACCCTACAGCAACTTCTTCCCATGCTGGGCAAGGAGTGTTGGCTGGTAACACTAGATCTCAAGGAGGCATACCTGCACGTCCCCATACGACCAAATTGCAGAAGATACCTCAGATTTCTTGCAGGATCAGAGCATTATCAATTCTCAGCATTGCCCTTTGGCTTATCTACTGCACCCATAGTATTCACAAAATGCCTGGCATCAGTAATCGCTCCTTGCAGGCTACAGGGAATCCAAATTTATCCATACCTGGACGACTGCCTGATACAAGCGGACAACAAAAGCAAGCTGACAAAAGACTTACAAAGGGTCATTTGCTTACTACAAGCCCTGGGATACACAGTCAATTTAAAAAAGTCAAGACTGATACCATCCCAAACAAGAACATTCTTGGGTGCGGAATTGGACACAGTAAAACAGATGGCATTCCTAACTGCAGAAAAACAAGAACAACTCCCTCTTTACTTCTTGGCATTAACAAAGCAGAACAAACTAACAGCAAGGAAAGTACTGCAGGCCTTGGGCTTCATGGCATCATGCTTAATCCTGGTCCCCCATGCCAGACTGCATATGAGAAAGCTACAGTGGTACCTAAAGAATTTATGGTCTCAACACAGGCACAGCTTAGAAACCAAATACCACTAATCCCATGCCTGAAACAAGAGTTCCTATGGTGGGCTCAAGCATGTCAGTCAAACCCAGGCTTGCCCTTCCACAACTTTCAAGCAAGCCAAACCATCACAACGGACGCCTCAGACCTAGGTTGGGGGCACACATGCTGGACAAATGCATACAAGGATTATGGACTCCAGACCAGCTGCACCTGCACATAAATCAAAAAGAAATGCTGGCAGTAAAACTAGCAATCCAGAATTTCAGACCATTCCTCAAAGAAGGCCATTTAATGATAAGGACAGACAACACCACAGTCATGTGGTACATCAACAAACAGGGAGGCACTCATTCATACCCCTATGCAGAATGACTCTGGACCTTTGGAATATGGCTCTGAGCTACAACATCCAGTTACAGGCAATATTTGTACCCGGAAAAGAAAACATCCTAGCAGACATGTTAAGCAGAACTACCTCGGATGCTCACGAATGGATGCTACACCCGGACATCTTCAAGGCCATCACAAAGAAATGGGGAATGCCACAAATAGACCTATTTGCATCCCCACTCAATCACCAGCTCAAGAAATTCTGCACAAGGACATACCACCCACTTGCATGGAAGGTGGACTCTCTATCCTTCAGTTGGAAAGGCCTGACAGCATATGCATTTCCACCTCTTCCTTTGATGCACAAGGTACTACTGAAAATCAAAGAGGAACGCCCAAGGATAATTCTGATAGCTCCAAATTGGCCAAGACAACACTGGTATCCATTGCTGAGGAGCATGTCGCGGGGGAGAACGTGGACACTACCCCTGATGCCTTTGATGTTAACTCAGAACGACTACAACATCATGCATCCAAACCTAAAAACTCTGCAACTGACTGCCTGGAACATTACATAACAGCAACTAACCCAGATTTATCCCAAAGGGTTAAAGACATTATCCTTGAGGCCCGCAGACCTTCAACAAGAAGGAACTATGCAGGAAAATGGAAAAGGTTTGTCATTTGGAGTACTGAAAGAGGAAAAGATGTGTCAAAAATAGATATTGCTAACATCCTGGAGTACTTGGCAGAGCTTCTCCATACAGGCCTGTCCTGTTCATCCATCAAGATACATGCATCAGCTATTTCTGCAGAATACAGCTTGATCCCCTGTCTTCTCACATCCTCTACTCAGGCAGTTCCTCAGAGGAATCAAGAATGTAAAACCTCCTAGGAAACCACCATTACCAGCATGGGACTTGAACTTTGTGCTAGAAAAATTGACACTCCCTCCATTTGAACCAGCAGCAACAGCAGATCTTCAACACCTATCCTGGAAAACTGCTTTCCTACTGGCAATTAGTTCAGCAAGAAGGGTTTCGGAACTACAGGCCTTAATGGCAGTACAACCCTTCCTAATCTTCCATCAAGATAGAGTGTCCATGAGAACTAATCCTACATTTATGCCTAAGGTGGTATCCAGAGTGTCTCTAACCAGGCAATCCACCTACCTACCTTCTTTCCCAATCCACAGAACAGGGGGGAAAGACTGCTGCATACCTTGGATGTACATAGACAGTTGCGCTACTACCTGGACAGAACCAAGGGCAATAGAAAAACTGACAAGCTTTTAGTAGCTTATGCAACAGGAAGGGAAGGAAAAGCAATTTCCAAACAGACAATCTCCAAGTGGATAGGAAATTGCATAAGATTCTGTTACTCCTACCATGGAAAGCAAATTCCACAGATCATAAGACCTCACTCTACAAGGGCTACAGCCACTACCACAGCTTTCTTACGAGGAGTGGCTACCAAGGACATTATTGAGGTGGCTACTTGGACCTCCGTGCATACATTTGCCAAGCATTACAACTTACCTCTATACTCTAGATCCCGAGCAGGGTTTGCCACTGCTGTATTGCAAGGGATCCTAACTACACCATAATTCTTCTTCCTCCTCCCCTAGTTTGGCTATGGTATTCTACCCATTTGTTAGGACTGCAGATGCATCCTTGAAGGACATAGTACAGTTTTGTACCTACCATAAATGTAGATGTCCGAACAGGATAGCATCTGCAGTCAGGATTACCCACCTCCTTCCCCTCTGTGGTACTCCTAGGGTATTTACCCTCCTTATAGCTAGCTAGGGTGGGATCTCTTATGGTGTATTTGTTTGTATATATGTACATACATGCTTATTTTTTGTGTTTGCCTACTATTTTTTTGGAAACATTGGCATTTATCCAAAATTTAGTTTTCCAAGAGGGCAACTGGCATCTGGGGCAAGAAACACTGAGGAAAATGGCGTCAGCTGATGCCTTTATACCCGAAGACCAGCAGAGATGACGTCGGGTGAAGTGCGACACCAGCCGAGGCCAGACCCAGACTTTGGAATCCGGCCGACCGAAGGGCTGCCTGACGACAGGACAACCCATTTGTTAGGACTGCAGATGCTATCCTGTTCGGACATCTACATTTATGGTAGGTACAAAACTGTACTTTCTTTTATACCCCTGTCGCACTGACTTCAGGGAAGAAGCGACGACAACCGACGCCGGACCTAGACTTTGGAATTCAGCCGACCGAGGACCCGCCTGACGGCAGGAGAATCCATCTGTTATGACTGCAGCTGTATTAGCACTCGAACATCTACATTTATGGTAGGTACAAAACTATACTTTAAGAACTTATGTGCTTGCTGAACTGGCTACCCAGCCCTGGTCTGCACACCATATGGCTGCTGTGCGATGACCATTGCTGGTTATCTCTGTTGTCTTTTAGAGCTTACTACAACCTTTGCCATATTTGCTCAGTTCATGGTAGCCCCTCAAAACTCACTGCTCATTTGTGTAGTAGGAAAATACTTGTCTAAGCAGTGTTTTACACAGGTCTTTGACAGGTGGATTAAGGCTGCCTAGAAATTTGCTGGTCATTGGTCTATTGTGTGGCATTTAGAAGCAATGTCATCTGTCAGTGAAGTTAGCCTGGTACTTTTGGTAGATGACTGACTCACATCCTGCACCTAAGCAAAATGTATAGCAAGGACATATAATTTCCTTTTATTAAATTAGTAGTAAATTGTTGAGAATCTTGAAGTAAGTCAGAGTTTATTGCAGTACCAGCTTTTGCTATGTGCAGACAAAGAAGTACTGCCTGTTCTTACACAGAACTCAGATACTGAAATGCCTTACAAGTATCCACAGGTCCTGTTGAATGTCTAACTTTAAAAGAATGTTCCAAGGTGCAGAATAAAGGGCCATCTTGGATATTCTGTTTCCTTAATGAAAGGGCTTGTTCCTAAAGTGTACTAAAAAGTGTCTTTATAAAGAGGTTAGTGTTGGAAGGGGTCTTTCTTGAAATGTAGATGTTTAGGAAAATGCTAAGGTGTAGTTCCCAAAGCAGATGAAGATGCTTTTAAACAGAGGTGAGATATGAATTTACCCTCATTAAGCTTAATTAGTGTAAACTCTCATGATAAAAAGGAAGTGTATTGTTTATATTAAGAGTTGTATGAAATAGTCTGAGTTGAGTCAGATTGTTAGAAATAGATGCAGAATGCAAAAGGAGATTGCCTTTTCATTTGGGTATAGCCTGCTTTTAAGTGTTATTAAAGTGGATTATGCACACTTTAGGGACTGAATTGCTATTCTAAATTGTCCCTTGGGTTGTTTTTGTTGATCTTCTGTATGGATCACCAGCACCCTTGTAAAGGAGACATTGCCTTTCTCCGATTAGTCCAGCTAGCATACATACTTATATCTATATATATATCTATATATCTATATATATATATATATATATATATATATATATATCTATATCTATATATCTATATATCTATATATATATATATATATATATATATATATATATACATATATATATATATATATATATATATATATATATCTATATATATATATATATCTATCTATATATACATATATATCTATATCTATATATATATATATATATATATATATATATATATATATAGATCTGTTTCAGTAGATCGAACTTTTATAAGTTTGAACCACATGTGGCCGAGACCATACGTTCGAACACGTAAAAGTTCGAACACTGAAGTAAAAACAAATAAAACAACAAAACACAAAACTAAACGTCTATAGCTCCCTGCACCCTTACACCACCCTTACTTAAGTATACCAACTCCGAGATCGCACTACATTGCAGAAATGGGAAATCTTCCCTTTCTGCACTGTACGGAGATCTCCGTTCAGTCCGATCGAACTTTTACAAGTTCGAACATATGATCTCAGCCATATGTGGTTTGAACTTGTAAACGTTTGATCTACTGAAGAGGACTCACATATATATATATATACATACATAAATACATACATAACACAAAAAATAAATAAAACGAAAAACATTTGCCCCACAAATCCGCACAGATGCACAACATTGATAGTTGGGTATCTGCAAAAATCCCCAAATAATTATATAATTATATTCCCTGTTGATCATGTGCCTTGTTTTAGTAGGGAAGTAGTTTACCTACCTATGTAATGAAACCTACTTAAAGTACAGCTAGCCAGAGAGGGTTTGGAACTAACAAGCCATTAACAGCCATTGCTCTTCTTTCCCAAGTGTCTTTCTGCTTCCATTGAGTGGCAGGTTGAAGAAGTCTGCCATTCAGCTTTTTGAAGTGGCTTGCAGAGTCAGCAGGACCAGCATAAATGTTAAGGACTTCTTGTTGAACTCAAAGGTCAAGAATAGAGTCAGTGTAGACCTACTGGAGTAAATAATTAATTTTTAATTCTTTCTCAGTATTTAACAGTATTTTTGCAGCATTGTAACATGTCTGACATTCAAGCTTATGACCTACGGACACTTCAGCAAGCCTGAAAATGTTGCTTCATAATAGATACATGCACAAATGTGTTTATAAACTGTATATGTTATAGGCAATGAGCTTGCTTTTGTTTACTGGAAAAGTCCATCTGAGAACCGAAATGACCATTTTCAGTGGATGTCCTGGGAGTGAAGTTCCAAAACAAGGATAGAAATACATTTTTTACAAGTCAAATGAAAAATGGTCAACAAAGATTATTTACAAAGCATGTCAGAGATTAAGGAAGTACAAGTTTTCAAAATATTGTGAGTAGGATCAAAAATACTATAGTATGTGTGTGATCATGTTTGTTTATATGTAGGTACACTCTTAAACTGCTACATTAATATACAAATGCGTGTCTGTATGTTTTTCCAAGAAGTTCTAAGCAGAATCTGAATACTACCAAACTTTATAGTACATAGAAATACTCCATGCTTTAAAATTTTTTTTTTTTGTTACATGAGTAAGAGAACAGCTTATATATGAATGTGGAAGAAAAAGCAAGACATTTGAATAGTCATTGTGACAAGCTGAGAGGAGCATTAATCATGTTCCTTTCTTAGTAGACTCTAATGCTTGCAATCCTCCCTTCTTTTTTCCTCCTGGACTGAGTAGTTATTTTATAGTGGCTTATTTTGGTTCATGGAATAATATGTATATAGTTCAAGTGACATCATATCAACAGATGGCAGCTAAAGGTACATTCTCTAGTAGGACATAATTTTCTTTGTACATATTAAACTTCTCACCCTTTCTCTTCATTATAGTATGAGAGGGTGAATGCATCATTAGTCATTAAGTGGAATGTTGGTGTGTCTCTTTTTTATGATGTTTTAAGTGAAATGTAGGCAGTTGTCATGTATTAAAGAAGTCTGTGTGAGAGAGAGAGAGTATGGCTTCTTTCAAAATACCAGCTTGATGCATGTTTTATTTTGCTCAGGACAGCCTCACTGAAACAAAAGATGTTCTTTGTTGCGGTCATCACACTTGGGTTATCTGCCTGCAGGTAGCCCGAATACCAGAGTCTTGGGATTTCTGCTTCAGATGCTGTCACTTCTTCCATGACGTCAGGTCATCAAGGGTATAAAACAGGCAGCCGACGCCATTACATCAGTCTTACTTGCAGAGAAGGAGCCCGAAGCAGAAGCAGTTTGCAAGTGCCAGTTGGCCGCTACCTGAAATTTTCGTTTTTCAAGTTTCAAACTTGAAGTCTTCTAAAGCTAAGTACCCCCTTTGGGGATTATTTTTTCTTGCTCTAACCGATGTCAGAAAAAGTTAACAATTGTATTGCCTGTGGAAAGCAAATACCTCACAGAGATTTTCATTCTTACTGCGTCACCTGTTTAGGCCCAGACCACGACGTCCCTCGCTGTCAGATTTGTGCCTTGTTTAACACCTGAACCATTCGTCATTGGGCTATTCTTGTCGCTAAATTATTTCGCTCTCGTTCTCTGTATTACGGAATGGCTTTGGTAAGCCATCCGACTACAGATCTTCCGAAAAAGTACAAAGATAAAGACAGAGACCGCAAAGGTCAAAAACTGCCGATGACGCTTCCGTTAAGCTAGTCGCTAGTCTGCCAGTACTCAGTGAGGCGCTTTTGCAGCCCCTGATGCCCACTTCTGCAGATTCGCAGGCCTCTGCTGAGACCCATTCGGAGTCCGGTCTGCTATGAGATCCTTCTTCGACTATGGAACCTACGGATGTCTCTACCTTGGATGGGTCCAGAGCTGCTGTGCAGGCACCAGCTTCTGAGGGTGTATTCTGACCTACCGATATTTGCATTAAACCAACAACTTCAATTTTAGCTAAAACTACAGAGTTTCTCGGGCCCAGAGTACACACTACGTTTAGAAAACCGATGACCAAAGCACATGCTCAAGCTCCCATGCCTCAAAAACAAATGCTTAGAATGGCTGAAGACCTTATCATCCTTATTAGGGGAAGCCAGCCTTCCACTGCTAAAAGACCAATAATTGAGTTTCTTTCTGATTTTACAGACCAGGAGTCCGATGACTCTGACCTTTCTGATTACCAGGACATACCCTTATCTACCTTTGAGAATTCAGATGCAGAAGAATCCATTCCCTCAGCCGCTCCATCCAGAGGATTTTTCTTTTGGTGAAACCTTGCATACTTTGAGAGTATTTCCGCTGGGAATGCCAGAATTATCCTCAGTCCAAAAAGAGTCTCAGAGAATTTTTAGAGTTGCCTCAGCACAGGCCCCTAGCTATACCCCCTGTCCTGGATGTTGTAGATGATGTCTTTATGGAATCCAGTCTTACTCCAGACACTTTACCACCGGCCCCTAGAAAATCTGACAGGTACTACAGAGTACCTGATTCTCACAAATTTCTCTCTAAGACTCCTACTGCGGATCCATATACCATTTCTCAGGGGCCTAAAGGTATTAAGGCTACTACAGCCAAAAACCCTACTCCTTCAGACAGGGATTCCAGAGCTTTTAACAGATGGGGTAAGGAGGTATGTACCTCTGCAACTGTTGCCATCAAGGCATTGAATTGCCATTTTCATATGTTGAAGTACCAGCAACATATTATGGAACAGCTTAGACAAAAAATGGTGTTACTTCCAGATTGTGCAGAAATTAAAGAGTTGCAAGAGTTAATCCATTCTGCAAACCAAGTTAGTAAGCATACTTTGCAGTGTGGCTTTGATGCCCTAGAAGCATCTTGCAGGGCTGCAGTCACTGAATCTGTACTGAGAAGGCATGCTTGGCTGAAGGAACAAACCTTGCCAGACCATGTCAAATCAAAATTACTAGAAGCTCCTTTAAATCAGGACCATTTGTTTGGCACCAAAGCAGAAGAGGTTCTTAAAAAGATGGAAGAAAAAGCTAAATCTATGCAAACTTTTAAAGTTTAGGTGGGAGGTTGGCATAGTGGTTATGGTGTTTAACTTACAGAATTCTTACAAGTGCAGCCACCTAGATTCAGTAGGCATTGGCCTATAAAAAATGGTTCTTTCCAGCCCCTTCCAGGCCTTCTCAGTCCAAATCGACCACCATGACTACAATCTCAGGGTATGCAGAGATCTAAACAATGGAGTGCTCCCACCTCAAAAACAGGGAGTGGCAAGCCACCCCCTTATGGTAAAAGTTCACAATGACTTGTCAATTATCCTTCCCAGCCCTGCCCATCTACTTGCCCCCCTAGGAGGAAAACTTACCTTTCATGCCAAAAACTGGGTGTCCATTACTCAGGACTGATGGGCTCTAAACATTGTATTCCAGGAGTACAGATTCTATTTCCATTCCCTGCCAACTCCAAGCGGGTTTCCAGACCTTCCTCCAAACAAGTGGAAAGAGGCTCAAAAGCAAGTACATTCCCCGCTCAATATCAGGGCCATTCAGCTTGTTCCAGTAGAACAAAGGGGACAGGGTTTCTACTCCAGACTCTTTCTGGTGCCGAGAAAAGAGGGCTCTTGGTGCCCAATCCTGGATTTATCAATTCTCAACACCATTCTGGTGGTCCCAAAATTCAGAATGCTAACCCTGCAACAGCTTCTCCCTATGCTGGCCAAGGATGCCCGGCTAGTCACCCTAGACTTAAAAGAAGCCTATCTGCACATCCCATAAGGGAGTCTTGCAGGAGATGTATCCAATTCAGGGCAGGCTGTATGTACTATCATTTCTCTGCACTTCCCTTTGGCTTATCTACTGCGCCCAGATTATTCACAAAGTGCCTGGCTCCAGCCATTGCATACTGCAGGCAATGATATATCCAAATTTTCCCATACTTGGACATTTGCCTGATTTAAGCTGACAGTCAGGAATTACTACTTCAACACCTGGCATTTGTAAAACAACTCCTATCTTCATTGGGGTACACCATCAACGAAAAGAAATCACAACTGGTGCCCAGTCAAAAAATTGTATTCCTGGGAGTAAGCTTGAACACAACTTCCCAGATGGCCTTTCTCACTCCAGAAAAAACAGATCTATTTGAACAACTACTTCAAACACATGGCCACCAAAACCCAGTTATCTGCAAGGAAAATACTGCAAGCCCCAGGGTTCATGGCCTCATGCATTCTGCTAATTCCATATGCAAGACTGCATATGAGGAAACTTCAGTGGTATTTAAAAAGTCTTTGGTGCCAACATTCTCAGGACCTGGAAACAGTCATTCCTATCATTCCCTGTCTAAGGACAGAGTTCCTTTGGTGGGCAGAAGCATGCTACCACAAAAAGGGACTGCCTTTCACTCAACCCCTCGCCGCCCAAATCCTGACTACAGACGCATCAGACTATGCATGGGGGGCTCACATGGCAGGCAAATGCATTAATGGAAAGTGGATCCCAGGACAAATTCTCCTGCACATCAATCAAAAAGAGATGTTAGCTGTACAGTATGCTCTGACAGCCTTCAAATACCTAATCCTTCCAGGACAGTTATGTGGTACATAAACAAGCAGGGGGGAACCCATTCAGGTTAGCCATGGCCCTGTGGAACACAGCCTTGAGCAACCAAGTGCATCTGCAAGCTCAGTTCCTGCCAGGCAAACAGAATTCACTGGCAGATGACTTAAGCAGAAATCTCATGGACCCACACGAGTGGAAATTGGAGCCCAACACCTTCAACCTTCTAATCCAGAGGTGGGGGACACCGGAGGTGGACCTCTTTGCCTCCCCAGAGAACCACCAGTTGAGCAAAGTTTGCACCAGGAATCCTCACAGCAGAGCCTGGAAGGTGGATGCCTTATCCTTCAAATGGGAAAACCTGTCAATTTATGCCTTTCCCCTCTTCCCCTCCTCTCAAAGGTATTACTCAAGATCAGACAGGATAGCCCAAGGGCAATTCTTATTGCCCCAGATTGGCCACGCTAGCACTGGTACACACTCTTACGCAGTCTGACAACAGTGCCACTTTGGCCCCTTCATCAGACACCTTCCCTGCTGTCTGAGCAGGAGGGACATATTTTGCATCCACAGCTGCAAACCTTAAACCTTACAGCCTGGCTTATCCCCTGAATACTCCACCAGCAACCATCAGCAAGCTGGTGCTGGATGTCATTCTTGAGCCCAGAAGGCCTAGTACTAGAAAGTCCTATGCTGAAAAGTGGAAAAAATATTGCTCTTGGAGTCAGTCTTAAGGAAAGGACACAGCTGTTCCCTCCTTACCTCAAATCTTTGATTACCTAGCAGACCTACTCCACAGAGGCCTAGCCTTCTCCTCTATTAAGATTCATGCCTCTGCCATCTTAGCTCATTATAATACTGAGCCACCTCTATTTTCTCACCCTCTCATCAAACAATTTCTGTGAGGGGCCTACAACTTAAGGCCCCGTAGGAGAGCACCCATCCCTGCCTGAGACCTTAACTTTGTACTGGAAAAGCTCACATCCCCACCTTTTGAACCTGCAGCTTCAGCAGAGTTAAAATTCCTTTCTTGGAAAACAGCCTTGCTTTTAGCCATAACCTCAGCTAGAAGAGTGTCTGAGTTACAAGCACTAATGGCTGTGGAACCCTTCATTATTTTCCATGCTGACAGGGTTTCCCTCAGGAGTAACCTGTCCTTTATGCCTAAAGTGGTCTCCAGTGTGGCTCTAAACCAAGCCATCCATTTACCAACCTTCTTCCCTAATCCTCAAAATAAAGGAGATAGGATCCTGCACTCCTTGGATGTGCACAGACAGCTCAGGTTCTACCTTGACGGGGACTAAACCTTTCAGAAAGTCTGACCAACTGCTAGTCAGCTTTGTTACAGTGTCAGAGGGCAAGGCCATTTCAAAGCAAACTATTTCCAAATGGATAACACACTGCATCCATTTCTGCTACAAGCACCATGGAAAACCTACCCCACACGGGATCAGAACACATTCCACTAGGGCTGCTTCCACCTCTACAGCATTTCTTAGGGGAGTCCCTACCAGGGACATTCTGGAAGCTGCAACCTGGAGTTCTGTACACACCTTCACCAAGCATTACCAAGCATTACCACCTACCTATTTTTTCTAAATCCAGAGCTGGATTTGCTACAGCACTCTTACAAGGCCTGCTAGCCAGCTCGAACTCCTCTTGAATGCCTCCACCCTTCCTCTGCTTTGGGAATCAACCCAAGTGTGATGACTGCAACAGTGAAAGACGAAGAACATAGTACAGTTGTGTACACTTACCATAAATGTAGATGTTTGAGTGTATTCACTGTTTCAGTTCTGGTTTCCCTCCCTCCAGCCCCATTTTCTCTATCCTTTCTACCTGTCCTCTATATGGCCATTTTTTATGGCAGGGGTATTTACATTTTACTGGTGGTGTTCCGCACCATATATTAGCTTCCTATTTGGGAGGCTTCTGACATCTGGGGCAAGAAAAACTGATTTAATGGCGTCGGCTGCCTGTTTTATACCCTTGACGACCTGACACCATGGAAGAAGTGACAGAATCCAATGCAGAAATCCGAAGACTTTGGTATTCGGGCCGACTGAGGGCTACCTGCAGGCAGATAACCCACGAGTGATGACTGCAACAGTGAATACACTTGAATATATACATTTATGGTAAGTGTACACAAATGTACTTTTTTTTTAGGTCACCAGAGTCTGTGGAACCAGGGTGAATTTCATCACACTGGCTGAATAATAGCCATCAGCCCAGCCCCTTTCATAACTCTGCATTCATATTCCAAGATTTATCATTATTCTGAGCACTTCAAGGAAAGGAAATCTTTTTTTTCCATTTGATTTTTGTCAGTAAGTTTGCAAACATATAGCAGTTTATATTAGGTTCTTAGACTTGGGGTGGGCTAGCATCTGACATGGCACATATGCCTTCTTTTACCTTGCTAGTTAGCTCTCTGATGCTTTGATGTCACTAGTAGAACAGTACTTGCATTTTGTTCTTTTGCTAGATGAAAAGCATACACTCTGACAGCCAACTCATTACGTTCCAGGACTTAATTCAGATAACCTAGATCAGCAGTGTTGCAAATGGCAGACATGCCATAACACTAGTCTGTGAATTAGGAACCAGGATAAAATGCACTGATGGGACAGGTAGTACTATTTTATTTTACTTTTATGAGTGTGGGATGTTAGTCACTTGTAACAAGCAAAAAAAAAAAAAAAAAAAGGATTGCCATCATTTTCTAAACTACATGATTAGGAGAGAGTTGCAATATTACCAAGCTGAGCAGGGAAGATCAGACTCCCCTATCCTGAGATATAGTCTCCAGTTTTATCCTGTGGGATTGCCAAGTATTTCCAGGTGAGTTAAGAGATGTCTCTCGATGCTGTTGTGGGCGTATCCTAGGGCTGCGTCTCTTACATCTCCTGTCAACTGACTGCTCTTGGCAAAGAGCATCAGTAGCTATATTCTGACATCTTTGTAGATTGCAAGCTCCTGACTCTGTCAATGAGAGTGACCCGAGCTTTCATGGAAAGGAAACCTGTTTCTGTCCCTTACGTCTGTGAGCTTATATTTTCATTGACTCCTGAAAGGCCATGACCATATGTGTAGTAGGTTGACCAGGAGGTTAAGGACTTCTTCAATGTCTCACTTTCCATGTCACCGTCATAGTCTGGTACAATGCCTACAGTACTGCTGCCAGTCTAACAGTATGCTGGTCAGTCTCCCAGTCTTCTCTGCCGTCACTCGTTATCAAGACAATCAAGACCCCAGTGTATTTAAACTGCTCCACTTGAGACAACTGTACCCACCCATTCTGAAGAGAGCAGTCTACTTTTTTCCATTAGAGGGCCATGACCTCTGATTTGTTGCTGACTTATTTTCATTGAGTCACATAGTCAACAGTAAAATACTCTACTGCATGCTGGAGGCCACAGTTGGGAAAATTATCTGCAAATAACAAAAACACAGCCTTTAAATTACTGCACTGGGTGCTCTCCAGACCCCTTGACTGTGACTTCATATCCTGTGAAAATTACAAACAGGAGGTGGGTTAGGGCACATCCTTGGAAGAACCCTCTACTACCCAGAAAATATTCACTTTAATACTGAGAATGCAGGCACAATTGTACAGAGAATGAATAGCATGCAGCTACAGCCCTGGGACACTGTACTGTTGTAGCACTTACTACAGAACATTCTAGGGGCTAAACACAAATAGTATTGTTGAACTTTAGTACACAGTTAAGGACGCAGAGCCAGTCCTCTGTTGTATGGCCTGGGTGAAATCTGCACTCATCCTGTGGAATCGAATGTTGCATGAAACCTTCTATTCATTCCCTGTCATATTCTTTCCTAGAGAGGCTTAGGAGTATGATCCCTGTTATAAGAGGAACACATCCTTCTGTTCTTTTTTGGAAAATTGAAACTACTGCCCAGGTTTGTCAATTCAGAGATACTACCACAGCATATTACATGAAATTGAAAAGGCATGGCAACCTGACAAAAGTCTTTTAGTACTTCTGCAGGGATCTCTTCCTGTCTGTAGCTCACAGCAGAAATGTTTAATTACTGAGTGACTTCATCTACCAAAATGTATACAGTTCCACGAACTGCTGCCTGGATTGTCTTCTCAGAGGAAGTTATGTCCACTGAATTTAGCATTTCATTTGTTTCTTTCAACTCTCAAGAATGTACCCAGTTCATTTTTATTTTCTCCACCATTGCAGAGAACAGCACAGAGAATATATTTAATTTAATTGAATTTATTCATTTGCGAACTGGGCAAGTGATCTGGTCATCATGGATGTTTTACAGCCATGAAACGGCAAGAATAAATTCAATTTGAGCACATTTTAGAGTATTCAGTTAACTTGCATGTTTTTGGGAGCTGGAAAGGAGCTGACCAGAAGTCATGAGTGATCCATGGAACTTGTTGAGATGATGCAGAGATTTTAGTCACTGAGACACAATGTTGCCTATATCTCACCTATATCATGCCTCTTCCTCTTAAATTGTTGTTCTCCACGTCCTCACCAAGTACCACCTGTAGTTTTGTAGTAGAAGAGGTGGTATGAATGCCCTGCCTAGAATGAGAAGCAGAGTAAGCAGAAACGTCATAAATGTGAGCAGGACCATGGAATAATCTAGTTCCATGGAAACCTCTAGGTCCATAGAGGTAGCCAACCTTTAACGCAAGGCATCTGACACTGACAGTTTTGGAGGCAGTCACACTTTCCTTACCTAAAAGTTCCCACAGTGTCAAAGACCAGTCTAAGCATGCCGTAGTAGATGCTGCTCCCCTGGCAGTTCACTGTGGAACTCCATTTAATTGTCAGGGAAGAGAAAGGTGTAATCTTCACAATCCTAGTGAAAATGGACATCTTTGTATGCAATTCATAATCCAGGGACATCATCCTTTGGATCCATAGGATCCATAAATCAAGCAGATAATGTAATTGCATCCTTGTACAAGTCTAACTGATGCTTGAAGGAGAGCTATGTCCTAAACACAGCATTTCCTTTCCCCAAAGTATATTTTACTCTTGACAGAATAATCCCCACACTTCTACATTTAAAAAAAGCATGACATAACAGTTTCTTCCCCTCTGTGGCATTTATGTCCTATTCAGCTTCTCCAGTGCTCAGTATGTTAGGGCTGAATGTAATCACATGATACTTTCTATAGGAGTTTGTCTCCCTTGTCTTTGTCATTCCACCAGTGACATCTGAAAGTGTCTTGCCAAGGAAAATACAGATCCATGACAAGTTGCTGACTCATTGATTATATTTTGCAATTTTGAGTGACAGTACAAGAATGTGAAAGGCATTCAAAAATGGAAAAAACAAACAAATATATTTGTAGGGGGCAAGCCCCCCATGTACACCTCACCCCCACCCCAAGGAGGCTGCACATCCCCACTACTTATATATACCACCTCTGAGGTTGCTTGAACATAAGGAAAGGAGAAATCTCCTGACACACTGCTAATTCAGCCCTTATCTAACAGTGGTCATTTTACAATGGTGTGATAAATACAGGTATTTCAGCCAAGTGTATGTAGTTCCTGCCCAATTAATCAAGTGTTTTTCAGCACCATGTGCACTCTACTTGTCATCATTTAAGAAATCTTTGCCCATTCACACTGAGAAAAAAATTCATACTGCAACCACAAATTTCTTGCATATACAATGCCACAGAGAAAATGTCAGTATAAATAAACACCTAGAATTTAAGTTGTTTCAAATTGAAATGAGAAATGAAACGATATAAAATACATACCACATCTAGGCAGTCAGAAAGTGGCACTTCCAGCAAATGAGACCCAAAAGTAGAAAACTAATGAAACACAAAGTTACTCCAAAAATATACAACAAATACCAACATGACATTAGTGCCGTACCACAGATGTACTTCAAAACTACCCAAAATATAAAAAAGTGTATATATATATATATATATATGTAGACCTAACTTTCATTTGCCTGACCCCATTTGACTGAAATTTAATTTGCCTGACACTTCATTTGACTGACAAGTATTATTAGCAAGAAAATGGAATATGCGCCCTTCCCTACTGTAGTGCGACCCTGGAGTTAGAATATATAGTCATATGATATTGTTAACTTCTGATGTAATATTGCTTAGTAAAAGAAAAGTAAGTGGGGGGCTTCACCCCCCACACCCCCCCTTGTGGGGGGGCTGTGCCCCCCACACCCCCTCTAACTATATATTCTAACTCCAGGGTCGCACTACAGTGGGGAAGGGGGCATATTCCATTTTCTTGCTAATAATACTTGTCAGTCAAATGAATTGTCAGGCAAATGAATTGTCAGGCAAATTAAATTTCAGTCATTTGGTCTCAGGCAAATGGGTGTCAGGCAAATGGCAGTTAGGTCAAAAGAAGTAGACCCATATATATATATATATATATATATATATATATATATATATATATATATATGTTTGTGTGTGTGTGTGTGTGTGTGTGTGTGTATAAAAGACATCTTAGATCAAGAAGTATGAAGCTGTTCATTAGATGTTCCTACTCAGACAATTTAAACCATATTCAGAGACTATATAAGCAAGTAAATTAGTTATTGCATTCCATTAAAATGAATGGGAACAGTAATCCAAACTAAGAAAAATATGCAAAAATGGGTTATGGAGTTTATGGAGATAAAGCTGTAGTAAGAGAGGGCCAAAGGGCCGCCCCAGGCAGAAGTGTTAGAGGAGGACAATCATCATTGTAAAAGACATGCCAGCTGGTGTCTGTAAACATTTGCTGCTTCTTAAATGAGAGTCAATGTTTGCAGGTCAAGAGCTGCAGCAAGGAGTTAGGGTAGCTTTCTGCTACAGTTTATCACAGATATTTGCCTTAATTTAGCATGGAGCTATCGTGTAGGTACATAATAGCTCTTTGCTTAGCTTTTTTTATTTATTTATTTTTTTTTAGCTTGAATGACAGTTTGCGAGCTGTAGCAAAGAAATGCAGGGTCTACTTCAAGTGCTTTTGTACCATTACTTCCCTACTGCTACTCAGTCTTGTTGGCATGTGCCATAACTCCCACTACCCCGATCCCCATGCACTACCACTAAGCTAACGTTTCCTCCAAGAAACCTGAGCCTAATGCTAAAAACAACTCCTGATCACTCCCTAAACCAAAAATCCCCCTTCCCTCTCTAACCCTAACTCTAAGCTAACTTCCAGTGACTTCCTAACCCTGACTTGGACCCAACTCCCAATTGTTCCCCAACCCTAACTCTGAGCCAGCACCTGGTTGCTCCCAACCTAAAATCCTCCCTCCTCTATCTAAACCTAATGTCACCCTCATCATTTCCTTTCTCCACTTACCAGTTCTGTGACGAGACTTTGATGGGTCTCATCACTGTAGCAACTGCAGTCCTGCGCTCGGATTCAAGTTTGAGCATCTGCTGAGGCATGTGGGCAGATAAGGAAACAGCCAGTCAAGCCCATGGTTGTGAGTTCCTGGATTTTGAGCACTTTTGACTCCAGCAGCTTTAAGGATCCTACACACACACACACACACACACACACACACACACACACACACACACACACACACACACACACGTGTGTGTGTGTGTGTGTGTGTGTGTATGTTTTCAGTCTGTATAATGCTTAATATTCAGAATATTGAATGGCATATGCATTAGTGTTGTTGGCAAGATTGCTGCAACAGGCAGTGGGAATTTGCCCTTCCTCCACTGTTGTGGGATCTTGGAGTTGGTATGCATATAAGTTGCAGGGGTGTGTGGGGGTGAAGGGTGCTAGCTGCACTGCATAAAATAATGTAATTTTTTTTTACTTTCAATCTTTTGAGATCAGTTTTTCTTTGTCTCAGCATTTTTTGTGTGTGCTGACAGTTTCATATATTTATGTATATATTGACACGGTACAATGTGGTAAGAAGCTACTTGTCTATTAAACATTATCATAGAACATAAACCATCAGAGACTGATTTGTGAGATCTGCAGAGATACTGTTAAAAGCAAGGGCTTTAGTTCAGCTTGGCAGAGATGTTTGCATCTCAGTGAGAGTGAGTTTCATGGCCAAGAGTAGCAACTGTTGTAGGATACCAGCTAGGGAATTGACTGGAAGAGATTGTGGGGCAACAGGGAGACACTTGTGAAATGACTTGGACTATTACCAGAACTTTGCTTGAGAACTTCTTGGAACTTTATGGTGGGTATACACATATTCAGTGAAGAACCAGGGTTAAAACTCCAGACTGATATAAGCTGAGGTACAAGATCTTATAGCATTTTGTTTAAGAGACTTTTCTACAGTAGAGTGATGATTATTTGCATTTTGCGTATTAAGTTAACACCTCACTGTAAGTGAAAGTTAGTTTGTAAATCAAAACTACTGACATCCTGCATTTATATTTTTAAAAAGTGCATTCACACGTACACACACACACACACACACACACACACACACACACACACACACACACACACACACACACACACACACACACGAGTTCCCTTTATTTGGTTAACGCTTGTGGTCTATTCTCCACAGTTGTGTATCCATCAAGTTAATATATTCAAGTAAGAGGAATATGGGGGGGGTGAAAGGAGACTTGCTGCCCTGCAAACAATATATATTTTTAAAGGTGCTTTTCACTGATTATGATTTATATTAACTGCACTTCGACAGGTGACATTTCAAGTCTATTTCCTTTCCATTAGTTTCAGAGTTGCCGTTCAATCAAATGACGTAGACCTATATATACATATATATATATATATATATATATATATACATATATATATATATATATATATGTATGTATATATGAGTGTGTGTGTGTGTGTGTGTGTATATATAGCATGTCTATGCCAAGTACTTGTACTATAAAAAAATTTTAAGCATTTAGACAATGAACAAAAATGTTTGAATCATAAACATTCGAAAAAATGTACTGCAATAAGAAAACCTTTTTTTTTTTTTTTTTTGTTTTGTTTTTGTTTTGTCTCTCCAAGGGACAATTCAAGCACTTGAAGGGAAGTCCTATAGCTATGATTTTGTGTGTTTATCATGAAATGTCTAACACTCAAAATACTAAACTTCAAATAAAAAAGAAGTAAAGACTGAATGCACAAAACACTGAAAATACAACTAACATTGAATAATTATGTCTGGCTAAAAATGTCTTGTATCAAAAACCCCAGCTACAAAACCAAGATTAGATTTCATCGTAGAAGTGGTACTGTTATGGAAAGGGTTTTTAGTTATGTAATGTGTGAGGTTAGGGTCTAGTGCACACAATTGCATGTATTGTATGGTTGTCAGGATGGTCAAGTGGACTTTTGTCAACTTATTTTGTCAATCACATTCTGCTGTGTCCTGATCTGTTCCCTACAGGGTAAGTAGTGTTTTTGACCTCCCCCTGCTGAATTCATGGTAGCATACATTCCTATGAACTCAACAAATGCTTATAGCTTTTATGAATATATCTTTTCCAAACGCCAAGATGTCACCAATACGTGAACCGAAGACTCTGTGCTTAAAAAAAGATTTTATTACATATAAAACAAAGAAACGTTAAGCGCTTTCACCCAGCACAATGTGGGCTTCTTCAGAACATTGCAATTGAGAGCACTGATGCTTAAATTTAAAAGGCGTCAAACTTTTTCTTCCTTAAAGCAACATGCACATGCTATTCTTGCTACGCTTGTGTAACAGTGTAACCACTTGTATTAGCTACTAAACCTACACACTTTGATCTAAATGTGTACAAATTAACATATATATTGCTACATTTTAAAAATTCATAAAACATTAACATGCAAAATTATGCATAAATGAATTCATTCTGTCATAATAAAAATCAATA